>NW_016804396.1:696952-794380 GCF_001698545.2 Rhinopithecus bieti
ATGAACATATTTTTAAAAGAGGAACACTGTACCTGCAGATTCAAGAGCTGGATAATCTTTGCTTTTAATTTCTTTGTCCAACCTCTAGATTGGCTATGTGGCAGACAGCAAACCATCGTTCGTCTGGGCTAGGGTTTTCTCTTCTGCCACATGAACATATTGGAACAGGCACGGAAGCACTCGACAAGTGACTTGCTAGATGATGTGGGTCAGGCATTGCTCTCATGTCTATGCAATCTGTCTGGCTTCATTGTCCTTTTCAACATGAATCTCTAGGCAGTGTTTCAAATTGATCGAATTAATGCAAGGTAAAAGCAAGTTGTCATCTTTTGTCCAATGACTAGTTGGCTTCTTCAAGCTCACATTAATGAGTTGTAATGTCAGTCCCTCTTAGATATTTTTGCATATGCAAGAGAGGATGGGTCGAGTACAACACTTAATGGAAAGCAAAGACTCCCTGACAATAAAAAGTTAGCAGAGTAGATGAGAACACTGGGGAAGAACAGATGGGTATCTGAAGCTTTCTTGGTATCATTCAAATCCCATGCTCTTAATATCATCCTATATTATCTCCCTTTCAAAACTCATTCTATTTAGACTTTTAAAACTAAGAAATTTTAGTTGTTAATTTATAAGAATAGTTTTCTACTACTTAAGACTGGATAAAATTAAAACTTTGGGTTAATTACTTAGAATTTTATATATGAATAAGAATCAATGGATTTTAATTGTAAGAAAATTGAAGAAATCACAAAAAGTTGCAAAATTTTGCACAAATAAAAAGAATTTTTATTAACGTAATCAGGTTTATTGTTTCAGAGTAGCGATAACTGGCTTCAAAACCTCAAAGGATATTATTTTCATAGGTGACATGCTCTTTGCATTTACTGTTAACCATGTGAACATGTTGGGAGCACACGTACAGAATACTCCTCTCCAGCCCCCCTCCCCAACACCACTCCTCTCTTTTTCCTCCATCACAATTTCTATTCTCTATCTGTTAAGGTAAATGTACCAGAGATGATCATAAGGGACACATATTCTCAGGTTGCCATTTATCTTCTATGTACTGGCAGATTTGCTTATTTTTTCTTTTGATGGGATTGTCGCCTTTTGTAAATTATAGGCAAGACCAAATAAAGCACCTGTTCTTTTCCCATATGCCTCTTTGTTTCTCCCCAAATCTAGTTCCCCTTTAAACTCAATTTAGCCAAATGACTCATGTAACATCATAATAATATCACCCCAAACAAGCTCATTCCTCATGGTCATGCCAAGAAGCTTGCTGTCAGGGGTTTGTGCATTTTCCTGCATCCACATTAGGATTTGACTCATACTGAAATTGGATGACCTGAACATAATCATTTGTTATAAAGTATATAAAAGGATGCATAAAAGGAAGTGTCATAATGAAAAGAGTTGAAGCTTGGAACTGGATAGATCAAAGAATTTACTTATGGTTTAATTATTTACTAGTTTTTCTCATGCAAATGGTTTGACTTTTTTTTAAACTCAGCTTTCTTATCTGGAAAATAGGAGTAATATTCTTACTCAGCAGCAGCTAGAAAAGTTTCTGAATCATAACAGATGACCAAAGTGGTTGTTATTGTTCATATGTTATTGCTATTACTATTATTATTTGTTATTCAATGGCAAAAATCTCAAATATAAAGAAGTCCTAGAACCTGTCTACAGATGGCCTTCATATCTGGGGGCTCTATATCCATGGATTCAACTAACCGTGGAATAAAATACTTTAGCTGGGCGCAGTGGCTTACGCCTGTAATCCCAGCATTTTGGGAAGCCGAAGTAGGTGGATCACTTGAGCTCGGGAGTTTGAGACCAGCCTGGACAACACGGTTAAACCCCATCTGTACAAAAAAAAAAAAAAAAAAGAAAGAAAGAAAGAAAAGAACAAAACTTAGCCAGGTGTGGTAGCTTACACGTGTAGTCCTAGCTACTCAGGAGGCTGAGGTGGGAGGATCTCTTGAGCCCAGGAGGAGGAGATTGCGGTGAAATCATGCCACTGCACTCCTGTCTGAGCCAAACCCTCTCTAAAAAAAAAAAAAATTTGAAAATTAAAAATACTAAAAAACGATGGATGGTTGTGTTTGCACCAGACATGTAC
The DNA here is from genome assembly GCF_001698545.2 of Rhinopithecus bieti. Classification (NCBI taxonomy): domain Eukaryota; kingdom Metazoa; phylum Chordata; class Mammalia; order Primates; family Cercopithecidae; genus Rhinopithecus; species Rhinopithecus bieti. The sequence continues at coordinate 699,081 of NW_016804396.1, forward strand.
AGAATTTTTTCTTGGCATTATTCCCCAAACAATATAGGAAAGCAACTATTATGTAGTATTTGCATTGACTGTATTAAGTATTACAAGAAATCTAGAGACAACTTAAAGTATATGGGAGGATTGTGTGGGTCACAGGCAAATACTGGACCATTTATATAAGAGACTACTGTGGATTTTGACACTGTGGGGAAGATTCCTAGAATCAATACCGCATGGATACCAAGGTATGACTATATTTCCTTATTGGCTGAGTTGTGAATTAAACGTTTTCTGTAAGAGAGACAGTCTATAAGATCTGTTCTTATTTTATAAAATAGAAGAAAGTTTTGTAGTAGTATATGGAGTGATAGTCTTAGAATATTATATGGGTTGAATTTATACTGATTCATAGAATTAATCTGCCTAATTGGAACTCCCTCAGGAACTGATAAGCACAGGCAACACAGCAGAGCCCATTAATTCCCATTTTAATCTAATTTTAATGTAAAAGTCAATGAGCAAATGATGTTTACTTTATTGAATTTTGCTCTGCATCCTATATGACTGAAGTGAACTGCCTCAGGTGACAGAGATAACCTGGGGTCAGTGAAGTTTCCCTTTGTGGTTTACTCTTATAGAGTGACATACAACACAATGAGAAGCAATGAAACACAATCACATATCCAGATTCTTCATTCATTCACTCTTGCTTTTACTTTAAAAAATCATTGTTTTTCACACCTGTAATCCCAGCACTTTGGGAGGACGAGATGGGCAGACCATGAGGTCAGGAGTTCGAGACCAGCCTGACCAACATGGTGAAAAGCTGTCTCTACTATAAATACACAAATTAGCTGGGCACGGTGGCATGCACCTGTAATCCCAGCTACTCAGGAGGCTGAGGGAGGAGAATTGCTTGAATCCGGCAGGCAGAGGTTGTAGTGAGCAGACATCGTACCACTGCACTCCAGCCAGGGCGACAGAGTGAGACTCAAAAAAAAAAATCATTGTTTTGATTCTGTACAACAATCATGTTGACATCAGCTAATATTTGTTGGAATGGTCCCCTTACTTATGATGCCAAGCACTGAAGAAAGAGACTGCTTGGATATAGGCTCTGCCTTCATGTTGTTTACTGTCTAGTAGGAAAGGTAAACATAAATCAATCAGATGAATGAATGTTATAGATACATTGATGACACTGATTGGGAAACGGAGAGTATAAAGGCAGGAGTAGTTAATCCCAAACTCCAAAGTATGAGAGTTAAGGAGTTTTGTGATCTTGCACTAGCTTAATTTCTCAGCTTCATCCTTTACTAGTTTTCCTAATCTTATATCCACTCCCCACACATACACGTATATATTCCATATTGTATTAAACTGTATTAATTGCCACCCTGTATTAAATTATATTTTTCTGTACGACCATGAACAGTCGTATTATTTTAATATTCAGATGACTTGGTAGGAAGCCTAAACCTTGGCTAAGATTTAAATGTAATCATCAGAGAGGTGGAAAATAAACATCTCCTAGGCAATAGATTACTTCCTCACTGAGAATTTTGGAGGTCACATTTCTAAAGTGACTGCCTGATCAATACATGGTTTCTTGAGCATGGCACCTGAGGGAGGAACCTAATGAACTCCATTTTATTTCCCAATCCAAAGAGCTGGCAAATATTTTCCCAGAGAGCTTTCTAAAAGTGAGGATCAAAAGTCTCCATCGTGATGAGCATAAGCACACTCATTCTTTTCTTTCCTTTTTTTTTTTTTTTTTTTTTTTGAGATGTAATATCGCTCTGTTCCATACTCATTCTTAAAATAACATTTTCTCATACAAGACAATGGTGTGGATTGGTCTAAAAACAACATAGAAGTAGTTACCACCACACTTTTGACTCTTGGATCTGATGTGAACATGACTGAGAGGGTCATGGCAACAATTTTACATCCTGGTCTCAAGAGAAATGTTTTGCAGAAACATAGTCCCAGAGGAATACATTTATTCAGTACTCCTATGACAGAAGAATTCAAGCCTGGCAAATCTCCTTTCTACTCTTATTTCATTCATTTCTACAAGCGATTTTTGATCACTTGTGTTAGGTAGCACGGAGAAATAACCCAAGCAATCTTCGATCACCTATGTTTTAGGTGATGTGTAAAGGAGTGACCCAAGCTGCTTGCATTAACATGGATAGCTATTAAGCCGGTTTCAGCCTTCACTTACTGGGATAAGGTGGTGAAAGCCATGGTCAAGTTTTGGTAGTCAAGTCCACAGCTGATGTCTTAGGAGTGATGCATACACTACAGTTCTGGCCATTTTTCTTGAGGGAGACAAACACTTTTACATCATTCCAGGAGGGTTTCTTTTAGACTACTATTGAATATGGTTCTGATATGAGATTTGTCAAAGGAAGCCAGTCTGGCTAAAATTTTCCATTATCTGAATCACTTCCTCCGAACATAGTTTACAAAAAAACAAAAAGAATTTTGACTCACTTTTAGTGATGACCGTGACATAGTACCAAACTTTACAAGGATTGGTAAAGATATCTCTCAAGTTGTGAAATAAAGAAAAATAGGTCAATACATATTTGCATTTTAGTTTGACTACATCCTGAGTTTGGAAGAAGTGGGAGACAAAGAGAAGGTAAGATTGATGGCTGATGCCAGAAATGGTTAGGAGGTTTTCTGAGGTCTGTCAGTATCATATTTATAGGGAATATTTAAGTCAGGGACAATTACTTAAATACTAATTTTTAAAAATAAAAGCAAAATGATTTAACGAGAACTAAAGCAATATACCCATACCACTCCCAACAGCTTGGAAGACTGCATCTTTGAGCCATACCTGGAGGCTAGAATATATTTCTATGTTCTTCACATACCAAGGGCGTCTGATGAGGTGGGTATAGAGGAGGAAGAAGTTTCATGGCCTTCAAAGTGGGTACAACCCTAGAATGTGGGGAAAAGGCCAGGAAAGAGTAGTATCTAGATGAAAGCTTGTATATTGAGACAACGGAAAAGGTGAGCTTTCTGAAAAGTGAAGTATGTTAAGGTTGGGCTGGTTCGTAAATTTCAGTGATATACTCAAAGGATTTAAAAAGCAAGAAAAGTGGGCTCCAGGCTCTTTGTTATTTACATGACCTTGAGCAAGTCATTTAACCTTTGTAGAGCTCAATTTCCTCATCTATAAAATAACAGGATTGAATTCAATAATCTTTAAGGTCCCTTGAAGTGCTGACATCTATTAGATTAGAAGCATTAATACTTAAAAGGATTAAAAATATTATCTATCCACTCCCCTTCTCTCCACCAAAAGCAAAGCAAATGAACAAAAGTGGACTATATCTCAATAGAAACTCCTCATTTGGGTAGTGAGATTGATAAATACTTCATTCTCCTTGTCATCAGAAAAAAAAGAAATCTCTACAGGATCAAATCCGTTAAGGTATGCCTTGGATTGGATTATCAAGCCAACTTAGCACTGCCTCTTTCCTGCCTCATGCCTCTGATCCCCTACCCTAATGAAAGACCTGAGGTTCTCCCATAGCATGACCTTCTCCCTTACCTGCATGCCTTGGTGAACAACCTTCTGCCTGCCCACTCCTTGTACACACTTCAGGACTTGGCATAACAAAAGATTCACCAGAAAGTCTGACCTTCCAGATTTCTTATCCTTTCCACAAAAAAGCAAAGTCTTATTCAGCTGGCCGTTTCTGACTACATCATTGTAATTTTAACTGTTTTCACCCTTCTCCCCTACTAGTCTGAAAAGCAAGGATCTTCTTATCTATCTTTGAATTTTAGAGATGAGCACTTTGCCTAGTACTGGGAGGTGCTCAATCAATGATGTTAATTAAATTAATGAATACATAATTAAACACTATTCAGGGAAAAAAATGCAGAGACAAAACAATGTCTTTAAAAGACAAGCCAGACACATGTCTGCTTCTTCTAATAGTCTATTTCAAAGACTGCTCTGTAACCTTCCCATTGGGAAGAGTCTAATGGCAGATATAATACTAATCACTTTCCATTTGCATGCAATTGCCAATTTTCCCGAGCTGCATTTGGCTGGTAGCAATGGAGTCTAATCTGGTCCCATCCATTGGAGAGCATTCCATTGTAATAGCTGTCTTAACATAAGTTGGGAATGTGTCACACACAAGCTACTTATTTCTGCATCATAAACTTCTAATGTTTCTTCAGGCTGATAGGGTTTTGTGTTTCCTGAAGTTGGGAGATTAGCCAAATATTCTTTTCTTCTTGTCAAGTTTTAGATTGCCCCCTCACCTTGTGTCACCTTCCTGTCCCAGTGCTCACCGGAAGTCTGGGATTGCTGGAGTTAACAGAACTTTTTCCAAGATACTGTTTACTCCTTAAAACCAACTGTAAGTTACTAGATGTTGGCTGAAGATAAGAGGTCAGCCATCCATGGAGTTTATGCCACAGGTAGTGTACAGGTCTCAATTTTGGGGCATGCTTAGATCAATGCGTACTATCACTCCCCACTTCAAAACCTGCCAATACTTCTCCCTCTAATTCTCTAGGGGCAGAGGGGGTAAGCACATGATGTGGCAGGAGATGGAGAGTAGCCCTCAGCACTGAGCTGCAGATGGCTAGGTATTGAGATGGGCCTGGGAACACAGAAATGAAAAGGACATGATGCTGAACCCCATGGAGTCCAGAATCTAATAAGGAGACAGATAATTAAATTACAGTACAGTATGATAACTGCTAACATAGGGGAGAGCATATACTCTTTCATGCCATTTCTTATTTCCCTGGCACCTAAGTAGAGTGGAATGCAGTGTGTGAAACGTATTCCCCTGCTCCCTTTGAATATCTACTAATTATTTGTTCCTTCAGAAGGCTGGGACCACACTGTTCTTTCATATCACTGGTTATAGTTAGCAATCCAGGAGGAGAAAAGAGCTATGACATGGCTCTGGATTCATCACTAAGGAATTCACTCTCCACCTATGTGAAGGAAGAAACTCTCATGTCCTTGCCCTCAAAGGGCTCTTGGTCTGCTGGGGGAGAGAGAAATGTGACAGGTTTGCCCTCAAAGCTTTCTAGATCCAGTAGGGCGTAGTGAGGACAAGGTGAGGTCTGCACTAAAGTGCAATGTGTGTATGTGTGTATGTGTGTGCGTGCACACACATGCATGCGTGCATGTGTGCATGTATGTGTTGGAGGGGTAGGGGGAGGGAAGAGGTTTCGAGCTATGAGTTGGGCAGTGTATTAGTCCGTTCTCACACTGCTATAAAAAACTACCTGTGACTGGGTAGTTTATGAAGAAAAGACATTTGACGCACAGTTCTGAAGACTTTATAGGAAGCATGGCTGGGGAGGCCTCAGGAAACTGACAATCATTGTGGAAGGTGAAAAGGAAGCAAGCATGTCTTCACGTGGCAGAGCAGGAGACACAGAGAGTGAAGTGGGAGGTGCAACACACTTTTCAGCAGCCAGATCTCATGAGAACTCATTCACTATCATGAAAATAGCAAGGGGAATGTCTGCCCCCATGATCCAATCACCTGCCACCAGATCCCTCCTCCAAAATTGAGGATTACAATTCAACATGTGATTTGGGTAGGGATACAGAGCCATAACATATCACTTGGCCCTGCCAAAAACTTATGTCCTTCTCACATCTCAAAACACAATCATGTATTTCCAACAGTCTCCCAAAGTCTTAACTTATTCTAGCATTAACTCAGAAATCCAAGTTCAAATTCTTATCTGAGACAGGGCAATTTCCTTTTGCCTATGAGCCTGTAAAATCAAAAACAAGTTAGTTACTTCCAAGATACAATAGGGAAATAGGCATTGGATAGATGCTCTCATTTCAAAAGGGAGAAATTGGCCAAAACAAAGGGGCTACAGCATCCATGCAAGTCCAAAATCCAGCAGGGCAGTCATTAAATCTTAAGGCTCCAAAATAGTCTCCTTTGACTCCATGTCTCACATCTAGGCCACACTGATGATGCAAGGGGTATGCTACCAAGGCCTTGGGCAGATTCACCCTTGTGGTGCCACAGGGTATGGGCCTTGTGGCTACTTTCACAGGTTGACATTGAATGCCTGTGGCTTTTACATGCACACAGTGAAAGCTTCAAGCTGTCAGTGGATCTACCATTCTGGAATCTGGAGGATGATGGCTCTCTTCTCACAGTCCCACTAGGCAGTGCCCCAGTGAGGACTCTGTGTTGGGGTTCCAACCCCACATTTCCCTTCTGCACTCCCTTAGTGAAGGTTCTACATGAGGGCTCTGCCCCTGCAGCAGACCTCTGCCTGGACATTCAGGAATTTCCATACATCCTCTGAAATCTAGGCAGAGGCTCCCAAGTCTCAGCTTTTACCCTCTGTGTATGCACAGGCTTAATGCCATGTGGAAGCTGCCAAGGTTTATGGCTTGCACCCTCTAGAGCATTGGTCTGAGATGTATCCGGGGCCCTTTGAGCCATGGCTGGAGCTGGAGTGGCTGGGGCACAGGTAGCAGTGTCCTGAGGTTGTTGGCAGTGGGGCCCTGGGCCCAGCCCACCAAACCATTTATCCCTCCTAGGCCTCTGGGCCTGTGATGTGAATGGCTACTGCAAAGGTCTCTGAAATGCCTTCCTGGCATTTTCCCCATTGTCTTGGCTATTAACCTTTGGCTCCTCTTTACTTTTGTAATTTTCTGCAGCCGGTTTCAATTTTTTCCCTGAAAATGGATTTTTCTTTTCTACCACATGGTCAGGTTGCAATTTTTCCAAACTTTTATATTATTCTGCTTCACTTTTAAATGTAAGTTCCAGTTTCAGATAATCTCTTTGCTCATGAATATAAGCATATGCTGTTAGAAGAAGCAAGGCTACATCTTGAACGCTTTGTTGGTTATAGATTTCTTCACCCTAAATCAACTCTCTCAAGTTAAAAATTCCACAGATCTCTAGGGCAGGGGCATAGTGCCTCCGTCATTTTTGCTAATGCATAACAGAAATGACTGTTGCTCCAGTTCCCAAAGCTCCTCATCCCTGTCTGAGACTACCTCAGCCTGGATTTCATTGTCTGTATCACTGTCAGCATTTTGATCACAACGGTTTAACAATACTCTCAGAAGTTCCAAGCTTTCCCTCAACTTGCCTTCTTCTGAGCCCTCCAAACTATTCCAACCTCTGCCTGCTACCCAGTTCCAAAGCTGCTTCCACATTTTCACATATCTTTATATTAATGCCCCACTTCCTGGTACCAATTTTCTGTATTAGTCTGTTCTTGCATTGCTATAAAGAACTACCTGGAGGGGGTAACTTATAAAGAAAAGAGGTTTAGTTGACTCACAATTCTGTAGACTGTACAGGAAGCATGGCTGGGGAGGCCTCAGGAAACTTACAATCATGGAAGAAGGTGAAGTGGAAGCAAGCACATCTTCACATGGTGGACAAGGAGAGAGAGAGAGAGAGAGTAAAGAAGGAGGTGCTACTCTTTTAAACAACCAAATCTCATAAGAACTCACTCACTATCACGAGAACAGCAAGGGAGAAGTCTGCCGCCATGATCCAATCACCTCTCATCAAGCCCCTCCTCCAACATTGAGGATTACATTTCAACAAGATTTGGGTAGGGACAAAGAGCCAAACCATATCAGGAGGTGAATAAATGCTTACCAGGTTAACTGATAGACAAAAAAAAAAAAAAAAATGATATTCTAGGAAGGATGGATCAGGAGGTCTAGGCCCGATGGTTCTAGCTGTTTATAATAGTGGAGGTGTAGCTAAGTGGGCTAGTATTGCTTCAGAAAACACAAAATGTGTAATCACAGCAAATATATATGACAGGCATTAGCTCTCCAAAGGTCAGGGGTCCCCAGGAGGTCAAAGCACAGAGGTGGTAAATCTAGGCAGTCTTCACCTAAGAGATGGCACATGAAGCTGCAAGGCCTTAGGCACCAAAAAAGCCTGTAGAGTAAACATCTTACCTCTGCAGGGGTGGATGGTGACAAGGCAATGTAGAGACTTTAGGAGGCATAGTACCTGGGCACCCAGAGGGTGGAGGGTCACCCAGGAGCCTAGGGGTTATCAGCAGATATCCACACCTTTTGACAGGTTAGGGAAAGATGTGAAGAGTCAGTGTTGAAATACTGAGAATGTGAAGGAAAATATTGCCGAGATCCACCGATAGGGTTAAGGGGACAGTGGCTCCAAACGCTGAAGCTTCCTATGGCCTGCTTTGGCCAGGACTGGTTCAGGAGCTGCAGGAAAGCAATGGGAGACAAACATGTAGAGACATGGGGTGGCAGAGGCAGAATGGACCTTTCTTCTTGAGTCACCACCTTCATTGTGTTATTCTTTGTCGAAGACTTAGAATGAGTTCCTGATGCCTTGCCCTTTAAGCTCAAACTCCCCTGAGTGGCCAGCTGGGGCCTTCAGATTGGACCCATGTTTCCTCTACAGTCTTATTTCTCACTTTGAAAATAACATTTGAGAAATGTTCCCAGACCACAGCAGGCTCATTCCTACCTAGGATTTTGGTTTTGCCTTCGTTTTCACTTTAAATGGCTGGAATGACTTGCTCACTACTTATGTAAATGATATTCATTATTAAACAGCCAGTCAAGCCCTATGTCTCTCCCACTTTTTAGTTATTTTCTCTCAAGGATATCCAGACAAATTTAGTCCATGTGGCCGGCATACATACTTCTCTTGTATGAAGACACACTATTTAACATGTAATTATTCCTAGATTGTTTAGAAGATGTTAGCTTTATCTCCTTAGATAGATAATAAGCTACTACAATAACAAGGAAATAAAATAATACTTAGGAAACAAAAGTTTCCTTTACTCCCCATATTCTCAGCCATTCCCTAGTACTTAACACAACACTGAAGAACCATATGGGGCTAAATACAGCCATATAAATTGGCCAGATAACTGAAGTAGTTTAGAGACATAGATTTGAGTTCCACCAGACACTTAATAACTTATATTTGGCTGAAAAATGTGTAGGTCCTCCTTTCCATTCTAACCACTTACATCAGTTCTCATGGTTTATCATGAAGTGTTTCTTTTTTAAATCCACCATGATCATTTTTCACATTTCCTATTGTATTTCATGTGAGTTTTGGGCTTTCTACCACCACTATCAACATATTTGGAGTAGAGTAAGGCCAGAAGCAGTGATGGGTAATAAGCATAAAATTTTCTTCTTCCTTGTAGTTCAAAGTATTTGCTCTATTGTGTTATGCAACTTGAACCTCGAAAGCCATTTGGGAGGTTGAGCATTTTAAAATCATTCTCGGCTGCTTTGCAGACACCACCATCACTGGTATCCCCGTGCTGTCAGCCATGATCTAACCCACCGTGTTCTTCCACATCACTGTCAATGGCAAGCACTTGGGCCGTGTCTCCTTAGAACTGTTTGCAGACAAGGTTCCGAAGACAGCAGAAAACTTTTATGCTCTGAGCACTGGACAGAAAGGATTTGGTTGTAAGGGTTCCTGCTTTCACATAATTATTCCAGGATTTATGTGTCAGGGTGCTGACTTCAAATACCATAATGGCACTGGTGGCAAGTCCATCTATGGGGAGAAATTTGATAACAAGAACTTCATCCTGAAGGATACAGGTCCTAGCATCTTGTCCATGGCAATGCTGGACCCAACACAAATGGTTCCCAGTTTTTAATCTGCACCGCCAAGACTGAGTGGTTGGAGGGCAAGCATGTGGTCTTTGGCAAGGTGAAAGGAGGCATAAATATTGTGGACTCCATGGAGTGCTTTGGGTCCAGGAATGGCAAGACCAGCAAGAAGATCACCATTGCTGACTTTGGACAATTCCAATAAGTTTGACTTGTGTTTTACCTTAACTACCAGCCCATTCCTTGTGTAGCTCAGGAGAGCACCCCTCCACCCCATTTGTTTGCAGTATTCTATAATCTTTGTTTTCTCATTCCCTTTGGGTTCCATGTTTTCCTTATTCCCTTCCATGCCTAACAGTATTGCAGACTTAAGTTTATGATTATGAAAAAAACTAAATAATAAAACAGCAAAATCGTTCTCATTTTTGGTCTGAGTGCTGAGGCTGTCTGCAAATGAGTGAGAGAAAAAAATTGCTGTATGCTCATTCCAAGTAGAAATGAAAGGTCTATCAATAACCATGATGGTTTTTGGAAGGCTCAGGTCACGTTGTTTGGGTGATCATAGTCACTCTGCTCAGCTCTGTAATTTCACCAAAGTCTTGATACATACGTTACTACAACTTCTGTTTTATAGAAGAATTCTAAAGTGCCTCCGAATTGCCTGTGACATGGGGAACAAAAAACAAAAGGTGGAACTTTGGCGGAGGTTACAGCTGTGGCGTATCAGTCACATTCACCAAATGTCATCATGGGCTGGAGCTGTCAGCTCACAGTCCTTTTGAGGGTGTGAGAAGTAGAGGTCTGGGGTGGGGAGGCCTGTAGATTCTACCCACAGCGTCCTGGCTTTATGATTGAGAGCAAATCACTTAACCTTTCTGCCAGTTTATTCATCAGTACAAAGCAAGGTGCTTCAATGAGATACCATCTCGCACACCAGTTAGAATGACAATCATTAAAAAGTCAGGAAACAACAGGTGCTGGAGAGGATGTGGAGAAATAGGAACACTTTTACACTGTTGGTGGGATTGTAAACTAGTTCAACCATTATGGAAAACAGTATGGCAATTCCTCAAGGATCTAGAACTAGATGTACCATATGACCCAGCCATCCCACTACTGGGTATATACCCAAAGGATTATAAATTATTCTACTACAAAGACACATGCACACGTATGTTTATTGCGGCACTATTCACAATAGCAAAGACTTGGAATCAACCCAAATGTCCATCTGTGACAGACTGGATTAAGAAAATGTGGCACATATACACCATGGAATACTATGCAGCCATAAAAAAGGATGAGTTTGCGTCCTTTGTAGGGACATGGATGCAGCTGGAAACCATCATTCTTAGCAAACCATCGCAAGAACAGAAAACCAAACACCGCATGTTCTCACTCATAGGTGGGAACTGAACAATGAGATCACTTGGACTCGGGAAGGGGAACATCACACACCGGGGCCTATCATGGGGAGGGGGAAGAGGGGAGGGATTGCACTGGGAGTTATACCTGATGTAAATGACGAGTTGATGGGTGCTGATGAGTTGATGGGTGCAGCACACCAACATGGCACAAGTATACATATGTAACAAACCTGCACATTATGCACATGTACCCTAGAACTTAAAGTATAATAAAAAAAATAAAAAAGCAAGGTGCTAATAACACCCACTTTGCAAGATAATTTATATTTGTATATGGCCTAACACACCATCAGGCACTAGTAGACACTCAGTAACTGTGGCTATAATTATTAATTCAAATAATATAGTTCATAGAGCTAAGATGAAAGAAATATAATATTGAGGAAAGAACAAAGACTTTGGAGCAAAATCTGGTTTTCAATTCTAGTTCTTCTGCTTATTATCAGCAAAGGTTGGTAAATTACACATCAACTCTAGGTTTCAGTTTCCTCATATGTGAAATGAGGGCAGCAAGAGTACCTACCTTAAAGGACTATCAGGGCAAATTTAAAGAGCAAAACGTGAAATCCCACGAATAGTTCCTGGCATATTGGTAATCATATAATGAATAGTAACTGTTGTTATTTCACATTCTGATCTTAAAGAAAAAATAATATTTCTAAGCCCATTTTTCTATGATGAATCCAGGGAATCAAAGGTGAATATTGTTCTTACAGAGCAGGGTGAGAATTTTATCAGCGATATACTAACAAATGTTTAAAAATTAGCTAACTATACCCACCTCCTCACTAGTTAAGCCCTAATCTGTAGTGTTTGCTGATTTCCATGGTGCAAACACTACCAATGTGATGTCAGTGAACACAGAGCTGATAGCAGACGTTAACAAGCTGCCACTGGATGTTTTTCATCTTCCTGAACCCACATAATACACGAGAGCTACAAAATCACATTATCTAGGTTGCATCATGTAACACACCGATAATATGTATTTATATAAAGTCTATGACTGAGAATTCCAACTGTGGTGTGGTAGTCACAGGCCTGGGAATCAAGGACTTGGGTTCTAGTCCTAAATTTTTGGGAATGCTGTGACCTTGGAAAAGTCACTTAACCCCTTTAAGACTCAATGAAGTCTGAAGCCTAGAGCGTTTCTAAGACCCTTTCCAACTCTAAAAGCCAACAATCAATAATTCTAAAGATACAGCTTTCCTTTGCTTATTCCTAGGTCACATGTCTTTTTTATCTACAGACAAAATGGACAGAATGGATTTTAGCAAGCTCTGTAGGAAAAAATAAAAGTCTTTTATCTTTATAGATCCTGGTGAATATTTGTTCTCTGTGAAAGGGATTTTATTGACCATTACAAAAGTACATTCTGAAAAGAGCCTCACCAGTGATTAGAAATTTGAATCAAGTGGGTCTTATCTTCTTTTCATGCTTGTCATGTGATTTCATGAAATAATACAACACAGGGAAGGAGTTTAAAGTGCATAAAGTGCTGCCCACTGTTAAGGTGCTAACATAAACAAATCTTTTCTACATTGCAAAAATGCAGCTATGCTAAAATAAAAGTAAGTTTAATTATCTTTTAAACGTCTAATTCAAGCTGCACTGTGTGCTGTTTTGCTGTTTGCAATATCTGGCCACAAAATAAATGATTTCATGCAATATCTGGCCAAAAAATAAATGATTTCAGAAGAAATGATGCCATATTTTAAATAATTAATGATCAACACTTTACTATGAGTAATATACAAATCTGTTGCTTTGCAAGAAATGTTTGTTAATGTATGAAATTAAAACTTACTATAAGTCAGTTTTATTTTGTTTTGCATAAGAATCATGCTATCAGATGCATTCTAAATATCAGGTATTTAGAATACAACAGAACAGAGAGAAAATGTTAATTGAAACATATAAAAAATTGTCTTTGATGTAAACATTATTATTAAGTAGTTTATCTAGCTAAGACATTTAATTATACCAGAAACCCATCAATGATTTTTCTTTCCTTGTTGCAACGGCAATGCTCAAAAGCATTATTTTGGAAACACCAAAACAATCCACTGACTTTGTTATTTTAGAGTAACAGTTTGTTCATTCAGTGAATTATCTATCAACAGTTAGGATTGAACTAACTAGATTATTTTAGTTGCTATCCATCCATTCCACAAATATCTGTTGAGCACCTACCTATTAGGACACTTTTAGACACTGTGGTGATATAGAAATGGATCAGATTGCACCCTGTAATGGGTTCGATGCTGGCCTCCACAAAAGATATGTGCAGGTCCTAATTCCCAAAGCCTTATTTGGAAAAAGTTACTTACACACACAATTAAGAATCTTAAGATGAAGAAATACTTCTGGATTATCACGATAATCCTAATTCCAAGAACAAATGAGGCAACATAGCTACAGAGGCAGAGATTGGAGTGATGTGGCCATAAACCAAGAAATACCCACAGCTACCAGAAACTAGAAGAGAAAGGAAATTAATTTTATCCTAGAATTTTCACAGGGAATGCAACTCTACCAATATCTTGATTTTGGACTTCTGGCCTCCAGAACTATGACAATAAATTTCTGTTGCTTAAGCCACCAAATGTGTGGTAATATGTTATGGCAGCCTCAGGAAACTAATGAAGATCCAGTCTCCAAATAAGATAACATATTTCTTTGTATATTATATTGTTGTTAAATGCAATAAGATTGGTTACAATAGGAATTTGGAGAAAGAAGAGATTTCTTTCTATTGAGGGGTATCAGGACATAGTTACTAAAGGAGGAAGGATTTGAGAATTCTCTTAAAATGAACAGAATTGTGATTTAGAAAGATCGAGCTTATGATGATGGTGCTGGAGGTTGGTGAGTCTGGGATTGTTGAGTAGATGTGTTTTGGGAAGGGATGGAGGTGGGTGGTGAATTCCAGGCAGAAGGAAACTTACAATTAAAGGTCCATAGGCTGTCCGTTGGCAGACCCATCCGGAGAAGAGGGCAGAGTTCAATCAATTTGCGAATGGAAGAGCCACAGATAAGAAACACAAGAAATGGCCTTGTGTGTCCAGTTAGAGTGTGAATTTCATTTTATAATCTATAGAAAATAAGGTGGTTTTTAGGCAGGAGGATGACAAGGTAAGACCTGTGTTCAGGAAGAATCTCTGGCCGTGGTATAATTTAGAGAAGAAAGGTACTGAAGGTAGGGAGAGACAGGCTAGGAGGAGATAATACTACTGCAAGAAACTAGGGTATTATGGGCTTAATTTTGTCTCCTCAAAATTCATATGTTGAAGTCCTAACCCCAGTATGTATGTCAGAAGGTGACTATCGAGAGATTGCATCTTTTAAGAGATAATTAAGGTAAAATGACATCATATGAATGGGCTCTAATTCAATATGACTGATATCTTTTATAAAAAAGAAGAGATTAGGAAACAGACAACACATAGACCAAGGGGTGACCATGTGAAGACATGGAGAGTAGGCTGGCATCTGCAAGCCAAGAAGAGAGACCTCAAAGAAACCAAACCCACTTATAACTTGATCTTGAACTTCCAGCCTCCAGAGCTGTGGAAAAATAAAGTTCTGTTGTTTAAACTACCCAGACCATGATATTTTGTTATGGCATCCCTAGCAAACTAATACAAAGGATTTCCTATGGGTATTTTGCAACAAAGCACACCATTCAACATGGAGATTTTTGATGTGTGTTATTTGCTCTCCTAGACAGAGTTGTGTCTGACCTTAATATAAGGACACTCAGTTTAGTTTCATTACCTCCCAAAAGGAGGTATACCATTGCCATCTTCCAACTCCAAAAGCGTGGTGCATCAAAAGGCACAACGGTAATACCAATTTTATAGTTGCTGTAATATTGCTTCTTTTCAGAATATGTAACAGAATCTCTTGCTTCACAAACTCCATGCGTTTTGCTCCTACCTTTCTCATAAATAATGATACTGAACAGATGCTACCTTCAGATATTTGCTGACTGATGTATGAAATATTCCCATTGCCTGAGCTTCTGGGCATCCAGATACAGTAATCTATCTTAATTTTCCCCTCCCTAATCTGTCCAAAATGTACTCATCAGTGAGGTCTGATTAAGTGTGTGGGCTTTGCCCTGAAGGTGAACAGCAGATGGGAAGTGAATGAGAAAGATATGGACTACCCCTGTAGTTCATATTGCAGGTTTCTAACTGAGAAGACAATATTATCAGGGCATCAGGATGAGCAGCATAAAGTGATTCAGTAAAAAAGTGGCTCATCTGTGAGAAATGAGGGCCAGAGACCTAATGGATGCCCATTCAGATTTCCCGACAGAAGTTAGTGTGATGTTCTTTAGCGTTCTGCAATGGGGAAGCTAAAACTTGTGGAAACCAAAGGAGATCAGAAAACTCAGGCCAGTCTTAACTTTTTTCCCATTTACATTTCTTTTAAGTCTCATGGAAAACATAGCTACTGACTGTTTAACCCTGTTCTTTGTGTTATGGTCAGCCATAAGGCTGATTGTGAATCCATTGAGGATCCAGCACCACGCTTGATGTCCTAGAAAAGAAGGAAGAATCCAGGCTCTTAGGAAGCTGGTGATCAATTTGGAAGGCAGGCCAAATACTTAATACCTTGTCAATTATTGTAAATTAGTATGGAACAGAATGAGCTAAATATGACTGGCTGGCTTTGGGATACTCGATAGCAGATCTGGGTTGAGTTTATTATATTCAACACGTGCATCTCACTATTTCCTAATGCACACTCAATTATGAGCCAAGTGAAATGGGAGTTACACAAAGGTTGTAAGACCTTTCTCTGTCCCAAAGGACTCTTAGGTCACCTGAGGGACTAAGACTTAGATGATGCAGGCAGGTTAAAAGTAACATTGTCCAGATGAATGATGTCACTGTGTGCTTGAGAATTTAGAATTTCAGAAAACTAAGAGGACAGTATAAGCCAGTTTAGCTGTAGGAGGCATAGAGAATGAGGCTTGGTATACACATTAATTTATTATGTATTTATTATATATTACAGTATACGTTATATATTTATTATATATTACATGCAATTATATATATTTATTATATATTTATTATAATGTATTTGTTATGCATTTATTATTCATATATTTTTCATTCACACAGCAAACATTATATAAGTCATGTACAATATTCCATGTTCTGACAAAATGGCGAAGAAAACTGATATGGTTTCTATCCTTATGGTGTTTATAGTTTAAGGGGAGAGACAAGCATTACTCAACTAAATGAACAGATATTAAATTATACACTGTGTTAAGTGCCTTCAAAGAAAGTTATTAGGGGAAATGGTCTGGAGCAGAGCGGTCAGACCAATGTTTAATCAAACATCCAAAGGATGAGTAAGAGATAGTCAGGCAGTGGAGGTGGGGAGGATTCTAGGTATATGACATGGCATGTACAGAAAGAGGTGTAAGGTGGAGAAGGAAGGCAACTGCCCATATGCAGGAAGGCAATAAGCCAGGGCAATTAGAGGACTGAGTTGGGGAGAATTTTCATTCCTGATGTTTCTGGACTTACGGGTATATTTAAGATCTGTTGAAAGCTATGCATCCTCTCTCCAAAATGTGCTCTACATTCAAATTTCAGCAGCTTCACAGATTTCCAGAAGCCTGTCCTCAAACTCCAGAATAAGAACTCCTGCTTTAGGGACAGGGTGTGACTGGGCCTGGTACTCAGGAGAAAAAGCTGTTTTCTCAGCAAGAGGAGTGTTCAGAATGAGCAGTGTTTGCAGGATTGTCAGGGACTCCAGAATAAGAACTCCTGCTTTAGGGACAGGGTGTGACTGGGCCTGGTACTCAGGAGAAAAAGGTGTTTTCTCAGCAAGAGGAGTGTTCAGAATGAGCAGTGTTTGCAGGATTGTCAGGGACAAGGGTTCTTGCTAGATAGGATTTTTATCAGTCTTACTCCAGTTCCATTGGATGCTCTCAATTCACAAAAAACAAGGTGAATAATAAGGCAGAGCTATCTCTATACTCGTATGCATCTTTGAATTTGCTAGCAATGCTAATGGTGGCATTTGGCCTTTAAATAATGATTTCCCACCTCCCCCTGGCTTGGCTGTTTCCTCCCAGTGCACTACCCGTCAGCACCAGGGAGCTGGTGCAGTGTGCAGGGATATGGCAGAGAAACAGACTCTATGGCATTGATTTTCCGACTCAGTGGGCTTCAAAAACATCAGCAAGAATATTAGCGAAGCTGTTGAATACAAACCATTTCCTAATGCATATTTAATTAGTATTTGGTCAGTTAAGTTAATCAACTTGTAAAATATGTGGAAGGAGAGGCCTATTAAAATATAATTCATGTTTGGTGTGGTAAATCTTTCCATAAACTTACAACTACAAACTAGATATTTCTTCAGAATGGGAAATGTGGGCAGGCAGATACAGAGATCCCATGCAGAGACTATTTTCAGTATTAATTATCTTGCTGTGCCTTAAAAGGTTATTGTTTAGGTGTTAAGAGGTTTGTGGAGATTAGATTATTTAAATGGCAAAAGTCAATTTTCGTGAACTTGGACAGTCTTTTGCAGTCCAGTGTAAAAAGCCAAAGGGAGTAGAGAAAGAGGGGAATTTTGTGCATCTCATTTGTTCTTTTCCAAATGTGAAAACAAAGTGAATTATTAAAACAAAGAAAAGGAGGGTGTACATTGGAGAAAAAGAAGTGGATTTCAAATGCATTTGTCTTTCTTAGACTAGGTGGTAAGAGGAAGCCAGCAGCCATGGCCATGGTTAGAAACCAATTCATGGGCTGTGCTCCATTAGCTTAGAAGTTTCTTCTTTCGAGAGCCAGGAGGGCTCAGGCAGAAACAATGAGATAAACATGTGCAGTGGGATGCTCAGAAGAGGAGCTGAAATGTGCCCTGAGGAAAGGCAATATTGTCTATCATACTGCAAATGTCTTCCTCTTCTCTAGGGCCAACATGTAGTTTAAGCAAAATTTGGTTTTAATTCAGAAGATGAGTAAGGCTGTAGTCTTAAGAAGGCATGTGCTTGACTCAGAGCTTTACCGCTCCACAAAGAGCTTCCCGTTGGGCAGTTACACTGATGCACAGCTAGCAATGTTACACAGGGGACATGATCAAGAGGTCTAATATATATTAGGTTCCCAACACAAGTTGGCTAAATGTATTAGCTTTCTCCAGCTGCCCTAACAAAATACCACACATTGAGTGGCTTAAACAACAGGAATTTATTTTCTCACAGTTCTGGGGATTGCAAGTCTAAGATCAAGGTGCCAGAAGATCTGGTTTCTCTGAAAGCCTCTCTCCTTGGCTTGCAAACAGCCACCCTCTTGCTGTATCCTTACATGGTTCTTTCTTTGTGTGCTTGGAGTTGGGGGCAGGAAAGAGAGAGAGAGGTCTCTAGTATCTTTTCCCCTTTGTATAAGGACATCATCAGTTCTATTGAATTAGGGTCACATCCTTATGATCTAGTTTAGCCTTAATCACCTCCTGAAATACAGTCATGTTGGGAGTAAGCACTTTAACATAGGAATTGTGGGGGGAATGGTATTCAGTCTGCAGCAGTGAGTGGATGAAAGAGGAAATACAAATATAGTCCATAGTGCTATAAACATAAATGGAATAAAAGACTTATTTTGATTTGAAGTGGGGACATTTCTTAGAGGATTTGTGATTTGAGCTAGATCACAAATAATAGCAAGAACATTGTTAGAACTGTATGTGAGGGAAAGGAAGCTCAGCTGTGCAGACAACAGTTTTGAGGAATGCTTGGGGGCCTGAAAGTTCATGTGGTGAACAGTGACTGGGACATGGGTCATTTGGAGGGGGTAGACTATGCAGGTGAAGCTAGAGAAGGTTGTAGGGGTAGTTCATGGAGACGCTTTATTATGCTGAGGGTGTTGACACAGTGGGCTCTAAGTGAGCAGGTGCCATGATTCATGGAGATTTGGGGAAGATGGGTGGGATGGCTTGACATGGGGAATGAATAAAAGGCAGGCAGCTCAGGCAATCAGTGTGAGTATCCCTACTCCCTTTCTTCACAAGGCAAGGTAACATCATTTTTCTGTTGCTCTCTGGCTATCCAGATAAACTTCTGTCATTCCATGCCTCCTCTGGGCTGAATATCAGGCTTTAGTTTAGAACTGAGGATTTTGATTTATACTAAAATTCTACAACAATAATTCACAACCAGGTGTGGCAAGCAGTAGGGGTTCTTTTGGAAGCACTGGGATTTTCCTAGCAAGGAGATTTAAACTCCAACAGCCACATGACTGTGCCCCTGCTCCCCTGCCACACCCCTCAGTCTCCATCCCAGGAATTGTGGAGCCTCCGTCTTGAGGAGTCTGCACCCCACCATCCTTTCTCAAGGGGGATCCCTGTATGAGTGATGGGAGTGTGACATTCTTATGTGATTGGATGAAGGAGAAGGTTGAGAATCAATATGCTGGAAAGTGGGGTGATGTTCTGCTCCCTGTTTTTGAGACCAAGAGAATAATTTACTCCAGATGGGCTGTTGTTCCTCTATAATCTAGAACACAGCCTTTTATGATCTAGGGAAGACAACTGAAGACTGTTATCACAAGTTAACCAACAATACTATTAAGAGAGGTATTAATCCTCATTGCCTTGCCATTCAAGAGCTCATGCAAACAATACAGGGGTTACAAGAATGATTCACAAAACTAATTTACCTGCTTTGATGAACACTCCATTTGTAATGTATTCAATTCTTCTTCTGCTTCTTCTCCCTCACCCTCTGTTTCTTCTTTTTAGTCTTTGTTTGGGTATTGATCTCTTTATCACATCTTTCTTTCCCCATCCTTACTTTTCACATTGGCTTCTCTATGCCTCTTCATCCAATTTGCTAATAATTGTTTTAAGTTTAAAACAATATATGAAATTTTTCTTTATAAAAAACTGTCTTGTAAAAATATAAATCATACTATAAGACTCTGGAACACTCTGTTTGTCTGGAGAGAAGCAAATTGGATGTGTTTTCATACTCTCAAAAGGAATGAAAGGAATGAATGGTTGAGTAAGAAATGAGCTTAATGTTTGCCTCCCGTCACGATTCCACAGCTGGCAGAATGCTAGGGAATAGAAGGATCTAATCTCTTTTCTTCCTAAATACATTTCCTCCTTCTTTCTCGCTGTGTGCCTGTCTGTATATTTCACTATCTTTTAAAATTTCCCATTTTTTTCAATTTCCATGATATGGGACTAAAAATGTTATCTCAGCAATTCTGATACATGGTGGAGTTTTATGTTTAATTTGCCATCTTTCTCCTAAACAAATGGAGAACATTATACTGATAACTTTTTTTAAAAGTTTAGAAATAATCCTGGCCTTCGAGGAGCCTAACATCTAGTGAAATGTATCATGTAAGAACTCTTTGAACAGAGAAAGTGGTCAAAGTAGAGGTCCTCTTATGATTTCTATGGCTAGGGGCAAAACCTGAAGTTGGTCTCTTTACCATTTTCTGTTAAAATGAGGTAAAACTGGACCAAAGCAAAAACAAAACAAACAAAAACAGTAAAAGGCAATGGGAAGCTATCTCTTCCAATGGGCTGTACAGGAACAGGGAGGGTCTCTGTGACTGATTTGGTTTCGGCTGCGGTGGGAGGCTCAGGGGCTTTTTGTGTACTTATAAACCTCAGGAAATATTTAGCTCCAACTAGTGCCATCTTTTTTCCTGGCAGCCTCCTTGTACATTGCTTAACCACAGATCTCTCATATTATGGGGATGTTGATCACAGTTGCCATATCCAGGAATGCACTTCCGAATGGCACTGACACAGTTGGCTGGTTTGCTCACCGGAGGGAAAGCTAGAAGATTGGAGTCTGGGTAGAGGAAGCATTAGAAGCAAGCACTTGCAAGAGAAATTTCCCAAGCGATTTTTAAAAGCATTATTCTTTGAAACAATAGATTTTTAGGTGGATTAAAGAGATTTCTCTCTTTCTCTCCATTTTCATAAGATACAGATGCTGGCTTTTTCCCAATGGAGCTATTTCCATTAGTGCTGCATTTTAGTGAGATCACTGCTTTCACCAGTGGGTTAGAGCCATTAGTGTTCTGAGTTTTAGCTATCGTGACCTCTCATTACCCATGCTGTTTGACCTCACGGTCACATAAAACACACAATAATAGGACCACTGGCATTTTAGATTTCATTACAATTCATATTTTGTTCAGCGCTTTCCCCCTGTACACTTTAATTTCTGTGCATAGCTGAACTGCCTAATTTCTACATAAATGAAGTTAGACCTAAAGCCTGAACTCACTGGTTCTAGAGATGGCGATTCACTTCTGAGCTTTTGTGTCTTTTACCCCATGTGGGAGAAACATACACACATATGTACACAGAGTAATTTATCTTTTCACAACTTTGCTGTTTTCATTATCTCTTCTAAGAGTAGATATGGAAACAGATCTTTGCTCTGCTTAATTGTTTTTAACACCAAGGGCCATTAGAAGTCACCAAACAACATACTTGAGTGCTTTCTGAGTGGCTGTAATAACCGAAAGATTGTTTTATCAATATTTCCTACTTTTGTTTGAGTACATACACACATACACAATCTCAACTATTTGTGACTGAATTGACTGTTTCTTAACGGACCACTTAATTGATTGGTATATGCTTGCGGAATGAAGTGACCAGTTCCCCCAACCCCCCTTGACTCCAATTGATCTATCATTAAAATCCATCACAAAGGTTTGGCAGTATGGACAAAACGTTAGCTGCATGTTGAATCTATCTTTGCGTTTCTCATTATTGGTATGATTGTATCAAATGCCTGACAAAATCTGAACATAATCCTTCAGAATGAAGTCAAGTTAATAACATCAAAAGCTACTTCTATGAGAAATAATATTTTCATTTGAGTACCTTGAGGATTACAGAACTTCCTGCTGCTACCACATTTGGAGTCACGCCACAAGTAAAGGCTCTAACTTTTTCTTTTTCTTTTCTTTTTTTTTCTTTTTCTTTTTTGAGACAGAGTCTTGCTCTGTTGCCCAGGCTGTATTGCAGTGGCATGATCTTGGCTCACTACAACCTCTGCCTCCGGATTCAAGGGATTCGCCTGCCTCAGCCTCCTGAGTAGCTGGGATTACAGGCACATGCCACCACAACCAGTTGATTTTTGTATTTTTAGTAGAGACAAGGTTTCACCATGTTGCCCAGGATGGTCTCGAATTCCTGACGTTGTGATCTGCCTGCCTCAGCCTCCCAAAGTACAAGGCTCTAACTTTTAACATCTATTAGTAAGGATCACTCATCCTTAGAAGACCTATAAAAAAGACTGAAGTTGAGCTGTCTCTATTTTAGCACTAGGCTCAGATTTTTGTTTTTCCTACTTCCTGCTACTGTCTCAGCTAACTCCTGAATTTGAGGCCTTTTGCTTACTTTGTCTTCAATTTTGTCTACTTCTTCAGATTTGATCTATTTCCTCTTAGATTTTCATTTGATTTTCTTCCCAACCTTTTTAATCTTGTTGAATTTCCTTAGCTCTTGGTCTGTTTGGATCTCAAATATCTTTCCTAACCTAGCCCAAAATAATGCCTAAGTTCCACTAAAAATACAAATTCCACTAAAATATAAATTCACTGAACAGTGAGGACAATTTAAAATCTGCTGGAGCAGACTGCAAAGTACTTGATGAGGAGGATGTTAGAGGGATGGGTTAAGGCATCTATTTAGTGGCCCATCTAAAAAGCTTGCATTTTATTCTGTAGACACTGGAAAAACTTGGGCACTTAAACCCCAACATCTGGAAATGAATGCTTTACATACGTATACATATTTGAGGAAGGTTGAGCTTTCAGTGCGATATGGGATGCGTCAGAATAGAGATGCTGGAGGTGAGCAGTTCAGGGTGGGGTCTAGCAAGGTTCCAAGCAAGAGCACCCAGCCAAGATAACAGAAGTCAGAAAGTGAAATGCAGAGTGGTGTGAGAGGTAGAACTCATGGGACTCAATGCAGTATGGTGGGTAGAGGTCAGAATAGGAGCAGAAGTCAAAGCTGCCCCCAAAGTTCTGAATCAGTGACTGGTGGTATAGATTATGCTATTAGCAGGAAAGGCAACCCAAAAGGAGAAGTACAGCTTTGAGAAAGGGGATGCTTTGCTTAGGGAATTTAAGATGCTGACTCCAGAGTTCAAATTAGTTAGGGATTGTAGGGGCGGCTAAAAAGACGTTGATGGGCTGAGAGATTTGTTTGAAAGAGGGAGTTAACCCAAAAAAAGGAAGAAAGCAGACATACACTTTTACTTGCTTTAAAGAAAGAATGCTGTGCTATTTAATAAGGTGATCTAGTAGGAAAAGCCTCCTCTATAAACTCTTTCACAATCCCAATTCCAACCCACATGGCTTTCTCCAGGTGCCAGCCCTTCCGAAGAAGCACCCCTCCATGACCCTCCCTTTCAGCCCAGCAAATGCTACTGTGCTGGTTGTGAGGGTGACAAAGAGCACTGCCCCCAGGCACCAGGCTGGGCTTGTTGCATAGCGGGGTGGGGAAGATGGTGTGAAGTGGATGCAAGGGAACTGATGCCTCTCTCTGTATTGGAAGGCCGGGTATAATAGATGGGGGTGTACCACTTCCCTGACACCTCACACAGACCCTGCCTCTCAGAAACAGTTCTTTAAATGGTATGACCTACCAACTTTCTAAAAAGTGTCTTAAAACACTTGGGATTGAAAGTTAAAATTCATGATGGAAAGCTTTCTTGTTCCTATAGCAAGTGATCATCATTAGTCAAGCTATTCAGAGGAAATTGAAACCCCCTCTCTGGCTTGCAGGGGCCTTGGCTGGACTCCCACCCATTCTCCAGGTCCCTCATCATCGCCTGGCTGCCCTGGTGACCAGGACTCCTAGAGCAGGGAGCAAATGCTTTTATAGGTGCCGATCAGGCCAGGCTGTCTCCCTGCAGGCTACCTCCCATGCCACCCTCATGGCAGTTGAGGGCCCAGCACTCACAGGTCCAAGGCCGCTCCAGGGCACAGTAGGCAGGGAGTGCTGGGGAGGCAAGCCTGGCAACCCTGCTCCTGACAAAGGAGGCAGTTGGGGTGGGGGTGGGTGGCACACCTGGGCCTTTTGTTTTCTGCTATAACTGACATGGACTGTGCTGCATTTCTTTGGCTTCATTTGCAAAGGGCTTTGGGATTAAAGATCCTATATAAATGGAAATTATTTTATCATTGAAAGGAAAAAGTACAAGTATGCATGAAATGATGAGAAACTAAGCTTCATATTATTGCATACGACCTTTTTTACTGGATGTGTGTGACACGTGACAAATACCAGCTTCAGCAGAAGCTGGCTTCCCAATACTGACACTGCCCTGGATCCATGCCTTCATTCCTGGATTATTGCCATAGTTCCCTAACTGGCCGTTCAACCTCTAATCTCTCTTCACTATCACTTTCTTCAAAATAAACTGCAGGATACTACCATATGCCCTGATCAAGGCTGAAACGGAAAAGATGATAGTACCAAGGTTGGTGAGCATGTGGAGGAGCCGGTATTTCATAGACCGCTGGGGGGAGTGTGAATTGCATGTTTTAGAGAAATGTTAGCTACTAAAGTTGATATCAGCATACCCTTTGATCCAGCAAATCTGCTCCTACTACATATACTCAGCAGGAGTAAGCTCACATATTTATCAAAAGTCTTGTATGAGGTGTTCATAGTAGCATTGTTTGTTAATCATCCAAATCTGAAAATAAGCCAGATGCACACCTCAACATTAGAACTGATTAATTATGGTGTATTCATATAATGGGATACTATACATCAATGGGAATGAATGAATTCAATCTGCATCACAATGTAGATAAAATCTTACAAACTTTAATATTGAGCCAAAAAAGCCAACATTCATATGAAGTTCTAAATCAGCAAAACTAACCAACAGTATTAGAAATCAAGGTAATTATTCCCTTGTTGGGGTGGGAGGTTATGACAGGAAAGGAGCATGGGGTTGGCGGGGGGGTCTCTTGGGGAGTTGGCAATGTTATGTTTCTTGACCCAATTACTGGTTATCTGGCTGACCAGGGGCCTGAGGTGGACATATGTTCACTTTGCAAAATTCAATAAGTTGAACACTTATTTTGTGTTTCTATTATACTTCAACAAAATTTATTGAACAAACAGAATAGAACTCCTACAGCTTTCATGTTGCTTTCCTGCATAGAAACCTCAAATGGTTCTCCACAGCTTTCAGGCTAAAGCCTAAACTCCTTAGTTTCAGATATGAGCTTTTACAATCTGGCCCCATCTATTTCTCCAGCCCCATCTCCTACCCATTCCTGCTAAGTACACTACGCTCTAGCTCTGTGGGATTTTTCAAATCATTGCTTCAGTCTTCCATGCACTTGTATGCCTTCAGCACTTTGCTCATGTTGTTCCTTCTGCCTGGAATATTCTTCCACATTTGTTAACTTGATGATCCAACTCAAATGAAAGGTCATCTCCTTTACAAAACCTTCCCTGACTTACCTGGCCAGATGTATTTGTGTCTCATGTGCTCATATTGCTCTTAAAACACATCTTATCCAGTTCAGAATAAACTCTCATATGTATTTGTTAAATTACTGATTTCTTTGAGAGCCGAGCTACCTGAGATAATAGGGTTCATATTTCAAAGAACCTTCTGAAATAGATAGATGCAGAGACTGTCACCAGAAATTATTGGCTTGACTGTTTCTCGTTCTCTTTACTTAGCATTGCTACCCCTACCTCTAGCAAAAGAAGAGCTTATTTGTGGGCTTCAAAGCTTTTTATGTAGCTACATTATTTACTAGTGTTATCTCTTGATGGTTTTGGTAGCAGCTGCAAACAAAAGATAATTTTATTTTGCTCTTATCTTTTGGGGAAGGGGAAAATAAGAAAGATGTGTGTATTTGTTTATTTCAAGTTAAAATAAAATTTTAATCTACAGAGTAGAAGCAAAAAATAAAATAGGGTCAAATTCTGCCATATGCTTCAGACTCTCTATGCTTCTTGGGCCATGTTTTATTCTTCTAGCTGCATCTAAACGGAAGTTTCTAGATAACATGATTTCCTTTTTGCAGGATTTAAGTCTCTGCATATTAAATCGATCACAGTGTATGACTAAGAACTAATTTCCTAATGTTCTAGCCAGTTATTGGGTTAGCAATATATACATACGAGGAGATGAATGTTGTTTGTGAGAATTCACCCTTATATCAAAATGCATTAACATATGTGTGGAGAATAAGAGAAAAGCAGTAGACTAAAAGAAAACTTGTTTATAAGCCTGTATGGTTGTACTAGAGAATCAGAAGCAAGTGAATAAAAACTCACGCTAAATTAACTGGGTACATTTTGGGTTGTTTTTTCCCCTTTTCATTTTATAGACACCCATTTAAAGCCTCACGTTTCTCCAGCCTCTGCAATTACAGCCGCCTAGTTCTGTGTCTACCCTGGAGATACAAATGAGCTAAAAAGAGACTTTCTAATCAACTCTTATAATTATGCAGTCAGATGGAAAATACTGATAACTAAGTCTTATTCTTAGTTATGAATTTTGCATATTTCGAAGAAGACAGGTGAGCTGCAACACAGAGCATAGCCCATGCCTAGATTACTCAAGTGACCCTTCGGAACAGTCTTTTAACAAGCCTTGGTTTTCACATTCTTAAAATATTAAAAGAAGAAAATAATACATTAGGGTTTGTATAGTGCATTTTGTATTGTTCATATTTATTTTAAGGTATCATTAGATCATTTCCATGTGGCTAAGACCAGCGTGGAACCTGAGGCATAATGTAGATAAACTGCTTCCTAAGTGGCAACACAGGGACAAAGAGCCAGCTCAGAGCTGGTTGGCATCAGAGCAGAGTCTGACTTAAGCCCAGGTCATTGACTGCTGGCTTAGGCTGCTCTCATTGATTCACTTTCACTCTTTTCACTAAATCCTGCTGCCTCATGAAACTCAAAAGCATTAAATAAAATGCACTCCCTGTGAACCCAGACTACTGGTGAAGTTGTTGGAAGCCTCAGTCTCCCAGGTACCAATACAAAGTAAACACCCTCCTATTCTCCCTTTCCTCCAACCCTTGGTAAAATCTGGCTGCTATGATGATGGTACAGATGCTCCCTCCCTAGAGTGACTCCAAGTCTCTAAGCACACTCCCTATAGGGGGCCAGAATTAACCCACTAATTGCTACGATCCAATCATGAGAGGTTCCTCTCCCTCCCCAAACCACCAATTGTTCTTCACCTATTGGAAGGGGAGTAGCTTGGTGAAGTGAAGAAAGCATGGACTCTGAAGACCCAGAGCTCTGGATCCCAATTTTCCTTCTGCTATTTTGTAGTTTTGATCCTATGCAAGCAACTTAATTCTCTGAAGCTCAGTTATCCCTTGATGCCATTTAATTGGGTTATTTGGAAATTTAATGACAGTTCATACAATTACCTGGTACATAGTAAAAATTCAAAACTACTTTGAACTGAAAGTGGCTGCTAAGGCTTAAGATTTCAGATCCCATGTAGTTTAAAGACCTTCACATTATTAGAAATATAAAATTTGCAATGAAACTAAACTAGTCTTCTATCTTCATCTCATTTAGCATCATCACAATGCCTGGCAGTTCTAGTTAGACATTCTAGTTCTAGATATGTCTAGACATATCTAGACATAAACTAGATACATACATAGTCAGATGTATCCAGTTATGTGTCAGACTTTTCCCTACCTAGAAAATCTTTTTTTAATTCACTTTTAAATCTATGGTCATATTCATTCAAAAATATATTGGGAAAGGTTTGTGGGCTCCAGGAAGGTAAGGCCAAGCTGTTTTGTTCTTTGTATTTTATTATTTAATACTGAGCTAGAGGCTAAATGAATGAATAAACGGCTGGATTAGAGAGTGCTGATGATTCTATAGAGCTTCATCAGCTCAAGAAAATGTGTCACGTCTTGGGTCAGCAGGCCCACAGCATCATCCTTACATTTAGAGGGCAAGGGAAACACAGGGATAAAGAGTCGTTTCTGGACTGTCAGAGTTCTGAGTTTATGTTTTGGGTCTGCTGCTGACTCACGGTACGACTCTGATCAATTAAACTTATTTGCTTTGAAATTGAGGGTAGGGGTAGTTGATATTTCTCATGGAGGTATCAAGTAATGCCTATGACATACTATTTCATAGAAGCAAGGGGGTAATGCATGGTCATTAAAGCTCACTGTGTTGACCAGCTGGCTCCAACCCTTGGCATAGCTCCTATCCCACTGCAGTGGTTACAGTAGCCCGCCTGAGGACCCAACCATACAGGGGCCTTGGAGCAGTTCTGATCTTGGTTAACAGAATATTAGGAGCCTTTATTTGATAACTCTTATGAATCAATATCAAGTTATCTTGGCTGCCACGCCTATTCTGAGCTTTTGTGAACCAAATATGGTAAGTGGTTTTCCATCAAATTTATGTAGTTAAGTTAATTTGTTACATCTATTCATCTTCTATAAAATTTACAATCTATGTTAGGGTCTGCCTTTAAAGAGTTCCCAGTCTAGTGGGAAAGATGTATAGACACATCATTGTATAAGAACAGAGCTTGGTAAAGTGGTTTAAGAGTGCTTTACAGATCAGCATGAAACTCATTAGCCCTTGCTGGGTGTAGTTCTGATCCTCTAGGCCCAAGTTCTTCTTATCTTGGGATCCTGTCAGCTTATAGCAGGCCCTCTGGCACTGACTGCTGGCTGGGTGTTTACCTACCAGCTGCACTGACCAGGCAGGATTCCCTCCATTAGCTTGACTTTGTAATGCTGTCATCTCACCACATATTGGAGTCCTCCTGTTCCTGGGAATCTGCATCCTGTTCCTCTTGTGGTTCTACCTGATGCCCAGGTAATGACCTACATTAGTTTTTATGGGTGTTATTGATGTATGTTTTCATCATCATAGATGAGGAGTGGCCTGCATAATGTGGATTACTCCATGCTGCCTTCCAATGATATTAATGATAAATTGTAAACAAAGTGTGTGTCCTCAACCCTTTGATCGAATCTACTCACATATCATGCCAAAGAAACACATAAAAATCAACTGTGGGCTCCAGCTACTGATCCCACTGTCTATCCAGGCTGTCCTCCCTCTTTTCTGTTTAAGTGTCCTTTCCTGCTCTTGTATTTGTTAGTCCCTCTGCACTCTCCTGGTTTTGTTCCCCAGCTTGCAACAAGATATATCAGAATTCCATTTCCTCGTGGTGTACAGATCAAATCAGAGATAAGAACTCTTTTAGATAGAAGGCAGTGCTGTGTACTGGAAAGAACACAGTCTTGGAATCTGATAAACGAGTTAAAACCAGGCTATGTCTCTAGCTGTGTGAGCTTTGTTAATTAAAATAACACAGCTAATCTGATTTAGAGATGTTTTCTATTAAGTGTAGATAATAATATCTCATAGAGTTATGAGGTCAGTATGAGACAACATATGCCGAGCTCTTAGGACTTAGCAGAACCTCAATAAATGCTTGTCCCTTCTCTTTTCTGCATATCGACACAAAAACCCCATCTATAACTTAAATTTGTGATTGCTCATCTCACCCTAAACCTGGGAACAAAAATAGTGTATTCGTGTAGTAGTTCTGACTTGACCAATAACTGCTGTCATGAGCCCTGGAAAGTCTTTTGTTATGTTGTCTAAAAAATATTATTGAAAACATATTTACCATTGGCTGTAGAATACTAAGAATGGATAGTCACTTGGAAGAGGTTAAGGTCAAGAGGAAATCAATGAAGAACATTTTCCCCTTCTTTGTCAGTTCTCAGCTCACAATGTGCAATGTTTTCTCTGAAATCAGCAGAGAATGAATGCATCTGTATATTTGCATCAATAACATAATGATTGGAAGTCACAATTGCAGAACCAGAGAGTTTGGGTTCAAATAGCAGATCCACCTCCAACTAGGTGTATAATTTTGGACCATAGTTTCTTTATTAGTAAAATATCTGAATGGCTCTAAAAATAGTAATACCTAATTTAAGGGATTTTTCTGACAATTTCATGAGTTAATTCATAGAAAGCACTTAGAAAAGAATATGGCCCCTAGTAAACACTGCGTCAGCCTTTGCTATGATTATTCTACCCTTAACATTATCATCATTGAGGAAAATTCTGTGCTATATCACAAGTAAATATATCTTACATTAATTGAATCAATATAATCAGACAAAGAGTTTTTTTCATTTGTTTATCATTTGCGTTCTTTCTTGATTTGTTTACCACTTGTGTTTTCTCTTAAAGTCATTATTTATATTCCCTATCCATTTTTAATTCTTTACCATTAATAATTTCAAGTAACTCTTTTTGTGTTGGTGCTTATATTCCACCACCCGCCTTTGCTTTGTTTTTTTCTTAAGCATATCTATTTCAATCCAGATTAAATTTGTTTCAAGGTAAAAGTAGACAAAGTTTGCTTAAAAGCCTGTAAGCAAAATTTTGAAATTAAAATATTTTTAGCATTTCAACCACTTGTCTTATATTTTATAATACATAAGGTAATACAATGAGCTGATACAATTGGTAATAAGTATTTAAATTGAAGCTGGTGTTTCAGCCTCACGATCAATATCTAATTATGTATTATATTAGGGAAATAATTCCGGGGGCCTTAATCCTATCTTTAAGCTATATGGCCAATGTGCCAATCCAATTGTTTTTACTTAAGTGTATTTTCAGTTTTGAATTAAGAGGCTTCAAAATTATACTAAGATTTTTGGTTGAGAACATTGCAGGGTGATGGAGTGAATAATACATGTGCACTACTTTTTTTCTTATGACTTTTTTTTTTTGCTGACCTTATATAACACAATGTTTATATTGATTTTGTATTTTCAACTATTTTCTCACTTACTAAAGACTTTTTCTTACCGTTTTCCACACTAGCATAACAATTTAACTTTTAATAAGATGAAATGTAATAATAATGACACTTATTGAATGTTTACTGTGCACCAGGGAGTGTTTTGTCCTTGTTATACAAATTTATTCAGTTCTCTCGAATAACATGCATTTGGTAGTATAACCCTCAGATGAGAAAACTGAGGCAGAGGAAGGCTAAGTTGCGCAAGAATACCCAGCTAATAAGTGAATTACAGAAGGATGTGAATTTAAGTAGAATAATTTTAGGGCATTGTCTGGCAAACTTTTTTTTATGGTCAAGGGTCAGATATTAAGTATTTTTGGCTTTGAGGGCCATCTGATCTCTATTGCCACTACTCAGCTCTGTGGTTATAGCACAAAAACTGCCGTAGATAATATATAAATGAATGGGTATGGCTGTGTTCCAATAATACTTTATGGTCACTGAAATCTGAATTTTATAGAATTGTCACCTGTCACAAACTATTTTATTTTGATTTTTAAAAAATGATTTACACACTATAATAAACATTTTGGCCCATTGTCTGTAGATTGCCAGCTTCTGTTCTAGAGGGTGAGATCTTAGCCACTGTGTTCCTACTTACTTGCACATATCAAAAAGTGAAAAACGCAAAGTGTGTCTAATACTAATGGTGTCACCTAGTAAGGATAACTCCTTCGAAGATACTACTTATTAGAACTAAATTATTTTGGTTTAGAAGTTAAGTTTATCAGTTGAATTCTTAAAGTTCTCCTGAGTGTTTGCACTTTCTTCAATCTGAATTGTGAGCATAACCCTCTTCAGGCTGAGCCCATATAGTAAAAGTAAGGCCAATTCGTAATTACTAGATTGGCTTCACTAAAGTGCAAACAATGGAGTAAATCAGAGGGAGAAAACATAATGTTCTGAGTCATGTTGTTTTACTGTCTACATTTATAAATTTACCTGGTTC
The DNA here is from genome assembly GCF_001698545.2 of Rhinopithecus bieti. Lineage (NCBI taxonomy): Eukaryota > Metazoa > Chordata > Mammalia > Primates > Cercopithecidae > Rhinopithecus > Rhinopithecus bieti. The sequence goes on from NW_016804396.1 coordinate 730,949, forward strand.
ATCTTCAGAACAGCATTTTGCTCTGTTTTGTGTGGATAGATTCTAATTCACAGCACCAGCATCCGGCATGGTTTCTTTATTATGGAAAATAAATTCCCAATAAGCCTCCCAGCAGCATGATGAAATTTTAAAATAGCATTGGCATTGTGGCCACATCATTTTAATTGTCCTCCCTGCCAGCCTAGTTTATCTTCATGACAACCACCTCATTCATTATCACCTATTACCAGTCCAGAAGGCTCTCGGTACACAATCTCCAAGGCAGTTCCAAACAATAAAGCCAGTTACACATCTAGAAATGTCATGTTGACACATAATTTGACCAGGGCTCCCAAGCTGTTGCATAGGCACCAAGAACTTTCATTTGTCAGTGACTGACTCCAAGATTCTACTTGAGAAGGGGAAGGCTAGGGTCTGGAGAGCTTGTGGAGCAAGAAGGGAAGCAGTCAACATTGCTGTGGAGACAAGTTTCTCAACCTTATAAAACTCTACACTGTCTCCACACCAGCTGATGTTAGAATGGCATTGACTAACATTATCAAGAAGGATGGAGAGATTATACTGAGAAAATGAAGAAATATAAGAGATTTCAAATAAAAAGGTTTTAGATTATTGCATGGTGATAGGTTAGTCAGACAACCTGAACAGATCTTTGCCATAATAAACATTGTGGTTGCAAATTCTAGATTCACTTGTATTATAACCCTTAATCACTGTCATAATCATGCATGTTTTTTCACATATGATCATTTTCGGCCTTTAATGTGTAACTCACTCAAGCAGAATAGATGTTACTCTGTTTCTTCACAGCTGGGGGAAGCAAGGCACAGACAGGATTCACTGATCACCTCAAGTGATTAGGAGAGCAGGTTAGTGCTGTGACTGGAGTGTTGCTCCAAACTCCTAGCTATTACTCCTTCTGCTATGGTATACTGTATATAATTCCTAGGAATGGAGAAATACTGCTGAAGCAACCAGCTATTTATACAGGGGAAGGAAACAAAATACAAATTTTTTAACGCATTAATAAAACCAAATTTTTAAAAGTCTGCCGAGGGCCTTGATTTAGGAGACATGGATTCAAATCACCAAGTTCATAGATTACTAGGAACATAAACCCGAGCTTGTCAGTTAAAATCTTGAAGTCTTACTTTCCTCTTTTGTGAAATGTAAATAATAATATGCTACACAAGTTCTTGTGAGAATAGAATGAGACAAAGCCATCAGGAAGCATCTAGTACCTGGCTTAGCACTTGATTAACACCAGTTCTTTTCCTCCTTGAAATTGTGCATTATCTGAAGCCAGGTACACATGGGTAAAACATTAGAGATATTTTCAATTGTCTGTGCAATCTCTAAAGAACTTTAATTTGAAAAAACTTTTGCAGATGTCACTATAATTTAAACTTTCTCTTTTATTTACTTATTTACTGAGACCTGTTGTCCAGGCTGAAGTGCAGTGCTATGATCATAGCTCACTACAGCGCTTTTTTATTTTTAATATTTCCTCTTACCCCTAGTGATTTGAAATTAGCAAATAAACAATAACAACAACAGCAAAAACTCCCAACCCCAGGATTATTTAGAAGTGGGAGATCATTAAAAGCTGATTTGTCCATACCTATGTCCTGAGTGGTATTGCCTAAGTTTTTTCTAGGGCTTTTATGGTTTTAGGTTTTACATTTAAGTCTTTAATCCATCTTGAGTTAATTTTTGTATAAAGTGTAAGGAAGGGATTCAGTTTCTGTTTTCTGCATATGGCTAAAAAGTTTTCCCAGCATGGTCAAAGTCTTCATGACTAAAACCCTAAAAGCAATTGCAACAAAAACCAAAATTGACAAATGGGATCTAATTAAACTAAAGAGCTTCGGCACAGCAAGACAAACTATCATCAGAGTGAACAGGTAACCTACAGAATGAGAGAAAATTTTTGCAATCTATCCATCTGACCAAGGTCTAATATCCAGAATCTACAAGGAACTTAAACAAATTTACAAGAAGAAGAAAAAAAAAAAAATCAAAAAGTGGGTGAGGGATATGAACAGACATTTCTCAAAAGAAGACATTTATGTGGCCAAACAAACATATGCAAAAAAAGCTTATCATCACTGGTCATTAGAGAAATGTAAATAAAAACCACAATGAGATACCATCTCATGTCAGTTAGAATGGCAATCATTAAAAAGTCAGGAAACAACAGATGCTGGCGAGGATGTGGAGAAATAGGAGCTCTTTTACACTTTTGGTGGGAGTGTAAATTAGCGCATCCATTGTGGAAGAATGTGGCAATTCCTCAAGGATCTAGAACCAGAAATACTGTTTGACCCAGCAATCTTATTATTGGGTATATATACAAAAGATTATAAGTCATTCTACTATAAAGATGGATGCACATGTATGTTTATTGCAGCACTATTTTCAATAGCAAAGATGGAACAAACCCAAATGCCCATTAGTGATAGGTTGGATAAAGAAAACGTGGCAGATGTACACCATGGAATACTATGCAGTCATAAAAAAGAATGAGTTCATGTCCTTTGCAGGGACATGGATGAAGCTGGAAACCATCATTGTCAGCAAACTGACACAGGAACAGAAGACCAAACACCGCATGCTCTCACTCATAAGTGGGAGTTGAACAATAGGAACACATGGACACAGGGAGGGGAACATTACATACAGGGGCCTGTCAGGGAGTCGGAGGAAAGGAGAGGGAGAGCATTAGGGCAAATACCTAATGCATGTAGGGCTTAAAATCTAGATGATGGGTTGATAGGTGCAGCAAACCACCATGGCACATGTACACTTATGTTAACAAACAGGCATGTTCTGCACATGTATCCCAGAACTTAAAGTAAAAAATTAGTAATAATAATAAAAGAAATCTAGGTGGGTGGATTGTAGAGTCAAGAGATCGAGACCATCCTGGTCAACATGGTGAAACTGCGTCTCTACTAAAAATACAAAAATTAGCTGGTGGTGGCATGTGCCTGTAGTTCCAGCTGCTTGGGAGGCTGAGGTAGGAGAATAGCTTGAACCCGGGAGGCGGAGGTTGCAGTGAGCCGAGATCACGCCACTGCACTCTAGCCTGGCGACAGAGCAAGACTCAGTCTCAAAAAAAAAAAAAAAAAGAGCTGATTTTCAAATTTTAAGTTATGATTTTAACTGTGGTAATATATATGCATAACATAAAATTTACCGTCTTGTTACTAAGTTTACAGTTCCACGGCATTAAGTACATTCATATTGATGTGCCACAATCACCACTATTTGTCTCCATTTCATCATTCCAAACTGAAATTATGTGCCCATTAAACAATTATTCCTCATTCCCCCTCCCCCAGTCCCTGACAATCACCATTCTGGTTTTTGTCTCTATGAATTGGACTGTTCTGGGTACTTCATATGAATTACTTTGCATATTTAACTCTCCACTCTCGAAGGGATCTGGAAACTTCTATTTTTGCTGCAGTATTGTGTAAATTCAGTCTAATGTTATTTGATTAACTTTAATCTCAGAGGAGACTCCAACACTTAAAGTTACATCTTTATTTAATCAAAAACGAATCTTGCAATAGAAAGTGACATTTGAACTGAAAGGATTTACAAAGTAGTTAAAAATTATCCTTGAGCAAACACCTCATCAATAATAATTATTCCCAGGACAGAATATGTACATACATGAGCACATTAGCTGGGTGCGTAAAAGAAAAAAGTTAATGCTGCATTAATCATCCAAATGAAGTAATACTATATCGCTTTTATGTCACCCAACAGCTTGTATTTGAACTTATTAAAACCAGACTATAAAGTTTAAATTATTAAACAGAATTACTTTGCTATTTTACACTTAAATCTCTTCTTTACATTTTGCTGTAAACACACACATTTTAAATATTTGTTTATTTAGCATGCATCAAAGTTTCTAGAGGTTAAAACTGCTCTCAAAATTAAAACCAGTAATAATTACTAAATGATGCTTTACATGGTCAATAAATTCCACCTTAGAAACTCATCTATCTGCATTTCAAGTAATACTGGGTTGACATACATTATCTAAATTTTAAGCAACCTGGTGAAGAGAGATTACTTCCACTTTACAGAGGAGGACAGGAAGATCCAGACATGTTGAATGACTTGCCCAAGTCATACATGTCCAGTTTGGGACTCAAATTCAAGTCTGGCTCAAAGCCCTGGACCTGCTACTCTCAAGGCTCCTGCGCTGCACAATTCCAGGGTCATCACTTTCTCTACACACCTGCCCCCTTTTTCTTTTCCATGTCATCATTTCTTTATGGCACCACTTCTTTCAGGTTACAGTATAGTGGTTTACCAATGTGTCTACTATATTCTACCAGTCTTTCATCTCTCTGGAGTCTGAGGTATTCTCAGTTATCTCAGTGTTTTCCACAGGACCTCACATGTCACTCCCAAAGTGCTTTTGGAATTGAGGCAGGGATGTTGCAGTTGCAGAGTGTGTCATGTGAGGCTATCTTCCTGGTGCCAAAATGTTAAGCAAAAAATGTGAAAATTTTAGTCAATTATCTGGATGCTTTTCTCATAAACTTCTATTTGGCAGTAGACACATGGATGCATCTTTCATCTTTGAACAGTAAGATTAATGATGTGTGGCAGCATCTTTACTGTTATCAAAGTTGTCTTCATTGCTATGTAGACTAGGATGTCTTCATGATGTCCAATTAAATTATTTAAGGATGCCTATTGAACAGTTTCAGGGAGATGACTTGAAGTTGACTTGGAACAAATTCCATTGTCTCCTTAGTAATGGAGTTGATGCCTCTTTATGGACCCATCCTGATATAATTGCTGATTTCTATAATTTAGCAATAAAAGATAGCCTATGAAACAGGTTATCAATAGTGTGCCCAAGTAGCAAAGTCATTATGAATTTAAGTTATAAATTAATTAAATCCTGGACATTTCAAGGTACTTAGGTCTAAAAATTGTTTTATATTTAGGACTCTCTTGAATATATATATTGATATATATATCTCATATATATATGAAACTCTGAGAGTCTACATATTCTTAGAAGCCAAGAGCAAACTAAACCTACTGAAGAGCTCCTCCACATATATATATATATATATTCAAGAGCGTCCTAAATATAAATATATATATTTCATATATATGTGATATATATATCATATGTAATATGATATAACTGAATACTATATATACATAGCATATATAACTGAATACTATATATAGTATATATATACTATATATATACTAACTGAATATTATATCTAGTATTCAGTTATATCATACAACTGAAGTTTCAGATTCATCCTTCCTGCAGAATGCAAAGCAATGTGAGGGCATCAGCATAATGTGTTGCATAGATGGCCCATCTGCCAAGTATTTCTCGTTTTGGCACCTCAAGAACAGAAAATTCACTCGAGATTAATTGAAAATCTATATGTCTTGTGTCTGCTATATATTATTTGAGCCTATATGTTCATTCATATCTCATAAAACCTAAGATTATTCTCTCTCCCTAGACTATGAAAAACATACTATCTGCTGAATTCTATGTCACTATAATTGTATCTCCTCTGCCAATAATAATGCTTTATATTCTTTGGGTTTTAGACAAGCATTAATGTGAACTTTCTCCCCAGATATTTTTACAGCACCATATAACACAATTAACAAGCTAAATTTTATAACAGTCTTAAAGAAAAGAAGGTAGGAACTGCTAGCCACAAGGGAAAGTGATGTTTCTGGATGAGATCAGATGGAAGACCAGGAGTCAATGTAATGTCTGTGCCTCCAATATCTGCAGATCTCAGTACCGGCTCCAATTAGTATTAACCTGGTGAAAATACAACCTCCTAAAATTCTAAATGACCTTTGGAGAAGAGAAAGTTGTTAGCAATTCTCTAATCTGCAGAAATGGAATTCTAATTGCTTGAAACCAATTGGGACTGAGGAACTGAGCATTTCTCTGGAGGTCTTTGATCGAAACTGGATAACTGAGAAGCTACATTTGTTTGGTTCTTTGTATATAACCCTACAAGATGGGTGCCTCGAACGAGCACTGCCCATTAAAAAGTCCTGGTTATGGTGTGCTGAACATGAGGGCTGTAGGTGAGGAGGAGCTCTTGAGTAGGTTCAGTTCACTCTTGGCTTCTAAGAATATGTAGACTCTCAGAGTTTCATCATACATTTTATTCCTGGTTTCATTTACTTTTCTTCTCTTCTCCTCTTTGTACCTCTGTCAAACTTTCATTCTATATGGTCCCTTGAGGTACAGAGTAACATACAGGAGGGAAATGTGCTTATCATGACAAAGGTCAGGTTGCGTATAGAAGGGTAAAAGGGAACTGTTTTGTTTTTGTTTTGTACTCCAGCCTGAGTCATGCAAATGTCTAACAGAGCCTTCTGAACACAGGCTTCTGAACACACTTCCTTCAGGCAGAAAACTCTCCCAGATAACAGAGGCAGAGCATGAGCATCTGAAAGGAATAAGCCATACGAAGAAATGCCCACTTGACAATCTTAGGACTATCTCAAGAAGGAGAACATATATCAATGCTTACTAAGTATTAGGTACTATATTAAGCCCCTCACGGGCATTACATCATGCATGTCTCACACCAATGTTCTCAAAGGAGGTGTTATTTTTATCCTCATTATACAGATGAAGACACATAATTAGAAAGGTTAAGCTATGCAGCCATGTTTCTCTGAATTTGCTGCCTAAGTCCTTAACCCCTCCGCTATACCAGCTGGTTGTGGGCCCCTTTGACTTTGGTTTTTGTGACCTGGCACTCATCCCCAGCTTCTCCCACTTAGTGATCTCCCAACACTACTGAAATTCTAGCACAATGTTTTATTTACCATGCTATGTCTACTGCTCAGATCCAGCTTCATGGCGACCAGCTTCTTCAGGGCTGCAGTGGATATCTGGGGGCTTGCAGACGAAGCAGCTCTTCCTCTTCACTTTCAATGAAAGTGAAGGGAATCTCTTCTTCTCCAATGAGTATAGGCTAGTGGGATGATTAATCAAGCAGCTCTTTTTTTCCTTTAGCTGAAAAGTGGGAAAAAGACCCAACTAGGCACACTAGCCCTCTCTCCTTGGAATTAGCACATAAAGTAGAAAACCTAACACCCAAAAATGATGGAGTCTCAATGACAGTGATTTATCCCCACCATGTAGATTTCAAGAGATCTTTGGGTTTTGCCTGTTTCAAAGACTGGTTCTTCAGTTTTCCACTCAGTGCTGTGAGTTACCCCATATCATACCTGTATAATTTTTTAAAGGTAGTTGACTCAATATTCATTGTTTAAAGGAAAAGAACCTCAAATGAAATAGGTTCAGCAGTAAAAACCCTGGAAACTTCAGTCATACTATTAGAGTACTTTTTAAGTTTCAACAAGGTAAGCCAAGCCATTCATGTGCATCTTCTTCTCCTGCAGTATTCATATTGAGACTGAGCAAGGTAAGCTAGAAAAATGCTTTTTCACTAATCAGTTCTCTCTGGAGAATGGGCAAACTGAAGGTCAAACACAAAGGAAAGGCATTCAAGAGGCCAAGATATAAGATATGAGAAAAATCACAATGGAGAGAAAATGAAGTTCTAGAGAAAGAATCAAAGATGAGAAATCCATATTGAGATGCATGTGTCTTCCATAAAACAGCTTCTCTGGTACAGTCATCACTGATATGTATGCCCTGTTCAGTGACATTACTAATGCTGTGCTGTGTGACACTTACAATCTTGTGCAAGTTGACTGGCCTAATCCATCAGAAATGACACATCAAAAATGGACCCGCCAGCTTGAGTAATTGAAAAAGAAGCAGCTCTTGGAAATTTCATTTTAAATGAGCTTTGAGAATGTTAATAAACTTGATTACCAACATTGAAATAAAATTTCTTTTTAAACTATTGCTCCTTTCTGTCTGCATTGAAAGCCTGGTACTCAGCAAACCAAACATTCAGAGTCAGTAATAAAGTCCCAGACACACTGGTTGCTTCTGTGTTCAGTCTCATTGAATTTATATGCCTTAGATCACACTCTTCCAAGAAATTATCTTAATTTCATATTTTGAAATTTTGATATTTAACACATTCATCTAGCTCTTTTCTTCTCCCAACCACTCCCTTTTTGGAGAAGAGAGTTACCAGGATAGGCATGAAGCTGTTCTTCCCAAACAATTTTTCCTTCTTTTAAGTCCATTGTGCAACACCTGTAACAGTTACACTCCTTTCAATGTCCTCCTTGACTTTTTGCTAAAATGCAGTTGACTGTTGTCTATCCTCTGTTTGAGCTGCAAAGTCAACATGGGTATAATGGTTTGCCTGCATTTTGTCTCCTCAAGCCTAGCTCAACTGAGATCGCTGCAGGTATAGTTTTGTACAACTCTGGGACCATTCTAGGGTAAGGCAGACAGTACATGGAAGTAGAAGGAAGCTGGCTTTAATTTTGGCTGCATAGCCACTGATGGGAGCTCTGGACATGTGCAAGCATATCATGCCATGGTGTTTTCTTGACCCAGCCACGTGAGCTCATCATGACTAGCTGCTCCTCTGCCTCAGTGCTGTATATATTTTTAAGTTGGATATCTAAGTTTCTGCTGTAACCACAAAGCTGTCCTCACAGCCTCAGCCCACTTGGCTGAGATCTAGCCTTCTGTCTAGTCTCCCTTTTCAGGGATGACTTTTTAAAATCCCTAGTCACCAGATTTGGAACAGGACTGGCTTTTCTCTGAATAGCTCAGTCTACTCACAGTCTTTGCACCCTCTGGTGCCTGATTTCAAGGCTCATGCATTGTCTGCACCTATCAGGTTGTGCCCCGCCAACTGAACTGGACCTTTTAATGCTGATAGCAGACTCCTCAGATTGACCAAAACTGGATGCTGACCCTCAGAGAGCAGTTCCATGTTCTAGTCCAATATATTAGATCCAGACTCATTAACGTGCAGTTTCTCCCCACATTTTCCCACAACACAAATATTTTAAACAATTTTAGCACACCTGTATTAGTCCATTTTCATGTTGCTGATAAAGACATTCCCAAGACGGGGAAGAAAAAGAGGTTTGATTGAACTTACAGTTCCACGTGGTTGGGGAGGCCTCAGAATCATAGCCGGAAGTGAAAGACACTGCTTTCGTGGGAGTGGCAAGAGAAAATGAGAGAGAAACAAAAATAGAAACCCCTTATAAACCCATCAGATCTTTTGAGACTTATTCACTATCACAAGAATAGCACGGGAAAGACTGGCCCCCATGATTCAGTTACCTCCCTCAGGTCCCTCCCACAACACCTGGGAATTCTGGGGATAAAATTCAAGTTGAGATTTGGGTGGGGACACAGCCAAACCATACCATTCCGCCCCGGCCCCTCCAAATCTCATATTGTCACATTTCAAAACCAAGCATGCCTTCCCAACAGTCCCCCAAGTCTTAACTCATTTCAGCATTAATCCCAAAAGTCCATAGTCCAAAGTCTCATCTGAGAAAAGGCAAGTCCCTTCCACCTATGAGCCTGTAAAATCAAAATCAAGCTCATTATTTCCTAGATACAATGGGGGTGCAGGTATTGGGTAAATACATCTGTTCCCAATGGGAGAAATTGGCCAAAACAAAAGAGCTACAGGGCCCACACCAGTCCAAAACCCAGTGGGGCAGTCAAATTTTAAAGCTCCAAAATTATCTCCTTTGACTCCAGGTCTCACATCCAGGTCACACTGATGCACGAGGTGGGTTCCATGGTCTTCGGCAGCTCCGTCCCTGTGGCTTTGCAGGGTACAGCCTCCCTCCTGGCTGCTTTCACAGGTTGGCATTGTCTGTGGCTTTTCCAGGTACACAGTGTGAGCTGTCAGTGGATCTACCATTCTGGGGTCTGGAGGATGGTGGCCCTCTTCTCACAGCTCCACTAGGCAGTACCACAATAGGGACTCTGTGTGGGGGCTCCGACCCCACATTTCCCTTCCGCACTGCCCTAGCAGATGTTCTCCATGAGGGCCCCACTCCTGCAGCAAAGTTTTGCCTGGGCATCCAGGCATTTCCATACATCTTCTGAAATCTAGATGGAGGCTCCCAAACCTCAATTCTTGACTTCTGTGCTCTCTCAGGCTCAACATCCCACGGAAACTGCCAAGATTTGGGGTGTCCACCCTCTAAAGTCACAGCCTGAGCTGTACGTTGGCCCCTTTCAGCCATAGCTGGAGCTGCTGGGACACAGGGCACCAAGTCCCTAGGCTGCACACAGCACAGAGACTCAGGGCCCAGCCCATGAAACCACTTTTTCCTCCTGGGTCTTTGGACCTTTGATGGGAGGGGCTGCTGTGAAGGTCTCTGACATGACCTGGAGACATTTTTCCCATGGTTTTGGAAATTAACATTAGGCTCCTTGCTACTTATGCAAATTTCTGCAACTGGCTTGAATTTCTCCCCAGAAAATGAATTTTCCTTTTCTATCACACAGGCTGCAAATTTTCCAAACTTTTATGTTCTGCTTCCCTTATAAAACTGAATGCCTTTAACAGCGCCCAAGTCACCTCTTGAATGCTTTGTTGCTTAGACATTTTTTTCCACCAGATACCCTAAATCATCTCTTTCAAGTTCAAAGTTCCACAAATCTCTAGGGCAGGCACAAAATGCTACCAATCTCTTTGCTAAACACAAGAGTCACCTTTGCTCCAGTTCCCAACAAGTTCCTCATCTCCGTCTGAGACCACCTCAGCATGGACCTTATTGTTCATATCACTATCAGCATTTTTGTCAAAGCCATTCAACAAGTCTCTAGGAAGTTCCAAACTTTCCCACATTTTCCTGTCTTCTTCTGAGACCTCCAAACTGTTCCAACCACTGCCTGTTACCCAGTTCCAAAGTCACTTTCACATTTTCAGGTATTTTTTCAGCAATGCCCCACTCCACTGGTACCAATGTACTGTATTAGCCTGTTTTCATGCTGCTGATAGAGGCACACCACGGACTGGTAAGAAAAAGAGGTTTAGTTGGATTTACAGGTCCACATGGTTGGGGAGGCCTCAGAATCATGACTGGCAGTGGCAAGAGAAAATGAAGGAGAAACAAAAGCAGGAACCCCTTATAAACCCATCAGATCTAGTGAGACTTATTCACTAACACGAGAATAGCATGGGAAAGACCAGCCCCCATGATTCAATTACTTCCCCCTGGATCCGTCCCACAACACGTGGAAATTTTGGGAGATACATTTCAAGTTGAGATTTGGGTGGGAACACAGTCAAACCCTACCAATACCGTATAGCCAAGTCCCACCCTGAGTTATGTTGGGCTCTTGTGCATCAGATCATGGAGAGAGAATCATGCATTTCAGAAAAAAGGTGTGGCAGAAAAGTTGTTCAGAGTATCTGTACAGAAAATTACAAATTACAATTATCAAAAGCACCCTAAAAACAGAAAAGCACAAATCTTAAAAAATAAGTGTTATAAATTACATTTTACAGGTGAGAAAAATGAGGCTCTCTGGAGTTACACAGCTGTTACTCAAATATATTTATGTGTTGAGGATTTGAACAAAGGGTCTCTGATTCCAAATCTCCAAATTCTTGTGCGCTATGTTGTCTCTTTGTGAAGTGGTATTGGTATAGGAGTTAAGAAGCAATCACTTAGGCAGATAGCAAGAGTGTGGGAGTTCTCAGTGAGGCTTTCTTTTTAATGAAAAGCAGCCCCAAATAATTTTCTAACAAAGAGCAGCCTGTAGAGTCGACCTGCAGACATACATAAGCAAGCCAGGAGCTTGCACGAATGAATGCCACCAGGAACTAGAGACTAGACATCTTCAAGATGGTGGCTCCATCTTCCTTTCTGTGTCAGCCACTTGTACAGTAAGGAGCAGACAAGATGGTGCAGGCCAAAGAGAGAGTTCATTTGCATAGGGAGGGTTGACCAACCTTCCCCACACACTATGTAAACGTCACACTTGATCAAATCAATCGGTGGACCCTATGTAAATCAGACACCACCATCTCAAGCTGGACTATAAAATCCGGCGCATCCACGGCCAGCCAGTCTTTGCACTCTGACGACCCCTCTATAGACAGAGAGCTGTTTTTCTTTCTCTTTTCTTCTGCCTGTTAAACCTCTGCTCCTAAATTCCTCACGTGTGTCTGTGTTCTAAATTTTCCTGGTGCCAGACTATGAACCCCAGGTATATACTCCAGACAGCGTAGCCGCTTCAGCATCTTAGGCTGCAGCATTCTGTGTTACTTTCATCTTTCAGACATGCCACATGATCCAGAATTACCCTGCTACCAGTCTCAACATTTTCATTCAAATAACCATTACTTTATAAAATAAGGAAGAAACATTAGTGCTCCTGCAGTTAAACCCTCTTATTTTACTGATGAAAACAACAACAACAACAAACTGAATCTCTAAGAGGTAGAGTGATTTGTCCATGAAAATGAGCTAATTCATAGCAGAATCAGAACTGGAGCCTATTTCCTGATTTCTAGTTCAGGGCTTTTTCTATTGGTTCCAATATTTATCTGTCCAATTATAAGGATTACTTAGGAAAATTTTGTCACATAAGTTAATGTGATATATAAACCAAAAGAGAACTGCTGATGATTTCTGTTTGACAGATACTCACAGGAATATCTGCAGTTGAGACAAGATTTAGGAAAGACTGACAGGAACCACTGGACTCAGAACTTTATCTGTTTCTCATCCTTCATTCCACTAAAACAATAGTAAAAAAAAATTTTTGAATGCATAAATCCATGAGGGCAAATAAAACAAAAGAGGAAACAATAGTGGACTTGAGATTTTAATAAGAGTTTAGAAGAATGGAAAGCAGACAGCTGGAAGAACTGCAAAAATTTAGTACTTTGAGAATGGGATCCCCACGACAAGCACACTCTTTCATCAGAAAGCATCATATGATTCTGGAATAGAGGCGCCAGGGACCATAGAGCAATAGAGTAAGGGGTGAACTGAATCGAGACATTCGGTTAAAAGGCTCTAGGGGTAGTCAGGCCCCCAGCTCCCCACCTCTAATCTATGAAACCAGGTGAATGCCATCTCCCCAGCAGGGGATTTATGGGCTTATTTATACTCTGGGGAAATTTGACCAGAGATCTTTTTAACTCAGAGAACAGGCGGGTGTAAGGACCCAGGCTGAAAACAGAGGAATCAGTTAAAAGTCTGAATGTTGAAAAGTGAAATCCCAAGCTCACTTCCCTTGACAGCCTTCCAGAATACCTGTGAAAAGCTTCCACCTCACCAATTCTCTCAGGCAGAGGCAGATTGTTTTCTGGAAAAGCTGGGGAGTTTCAGGGAAAAGACTTACAGATACTAATATGTTGGGGTCCCTCAAGGAAGAATCAGCTTTCCATCAGACCTCTCAATGAAGTCTGCTGTTTGGCAAGTCCCATCTCTGCACCTAGAGTTTTAAATCTGTATTTAAATGCTTCACTTTTAAATAAGAACAGTCAAGTGGGAACAGGTTTTACTGGAAGTATGCCACATGGAAGACAGAAGAAAACAAATAGAAAAACAAGTAACCTGACTTGCAAAATTTATATGAAAGACTAAGGACAGATATCTCTATGAAAAGCTTCTACAAGCAAATATGCAAAGATAAAGTATCGTGTTTTGGAGCTCAGCCTTGTGGAAGAATCAAGTACATGATATGGATTGGCAATCTGTAGAACACACATGTGAAAATGGCCTGCAAATGAAAGAATGTTCAATTTTAATAGTGATTGGGAAATGTTATTGAAGACACTAAAAATGCTTCTTAAGGCTGAGATGGGAGGATTGTTTGAGTCCAGGGGTTCAAGATTGCAGTGAGCACTTAAACCCCTGCCACTGCACTCCATCCAGGGCAACAGAGTGAGACCCCATCTCTTACATCAAAAACAAAATAAACTTTTTAACTGATGCATTTAAAAAAGATTTAGACAGGCAAAAATGTAATAAGATCGATAATCTCCAATATTGACAGGGGTGTGAGGAATTGCGACCCCAAATACACAAGGATATAAATATAAGGGTGCTCATGGATAACTAGCTTATTGTCATGGGGAAAATTTGGAAAAAAACTTAATATTCATTGATAGGGGAAATAAGGTAAATTAATTTTGTATAACATTATATAGCTGTTAAAAGAATAAAAATGATATGTATGATTCATGGAGGAATGTCCACAATACATTACTGAATTAAAAAATTATGTCAAAAAACTGTATGTATAGCATTATGACTTTTTTTCAAAAGCAAAAACAATATTAAACTGTTTATATTTAAACACACACACATTACACACAGAGAGAAAAATGACTGCAGAATTAAGCAACAGATTATTGATAGCAGGATGGGAATGGTGCTCATGGGAAAGGCATTTGCTTTTCATTTTGTCCTCAAGCATTTTTTAACTTATTTTTTACAAGCATGTATTAATCATTTACTTTTAAACAATTCTTTTAAGTTTAATCCATATGAACAACGATCAAATAGTGTTAGTGTAGAGGTTAGAACAGTGCCTAGCTCAAAATAGCAATCAATAGTTACTATCTGAACAAATGATTTCTAAAAATCATTACTGCTTGTGAATAATTCAAACTTCTGCTCAAAAGCCATTGTTTTGAACCTTTTACTAAGACATTTTCTTTGAAAATTGCAAGCTTAATCTGGTTTTCTTGTGGCTTGTAAAAGCAATTTAATTCAGAGTTTGGTCATACACACTTATCTGTGTTAGCAGTATCTTTAAAACCAAGAGACTAATAGGAGTGCGATAGCAAAAAAGCTTTAATTACTGCAGAACCAGTGGCAGGAGAAGGAAACTGTCAGTTTTCACACCTCAGTGAAGGCTGTGCAAGGGTCTTGCAGGTTCAGATGTATGTGGTCAAGTGATAAATGGCAGGCTCTGGTTTCAGTTGTGGTCTGAGCTCAGCATGGGGGCAGGAAACAAACAGTGCCTTTAGCACTTGTCTGACACCATCCCTGGCAGGAAACAACCCCAGAAGGAGCTATGCACAGTCAATGATTTTCCTTTTCATCCCTGTCTATCCTACAGCAGCTGGAGTAGCTGCTCTAGGAGGTTGTAATTGATAGCTTTGATTTACCGAAGAAAAATAACTCTGAGCAGTTATCTAGTCCAGGGACAAGCCCTTCTGAATGTGAAAACGGTGCCCTCTCAGTAACAAGAGACTGTTACATAGATCTTTAAATTGTCATTTCTGCTGTGAACCAACCTCGACCAAGTATGGGCTTCCCTCTGTGTATTCCTGTCCCTGATTTAGTCCCAGAACACTTTGGAAACTTACCAGGTCTGCATATCAGCTTAATATTGCCCACCACATGCACTCTCTTTCTTTGCCACCCTTACGGACTGTGATTCCATTTGTGTTGTATGATTTTGCAGTTGTGATTTGTTGTTTTGTATTGTTTTCAAGTTGTGTCAAGCATGCACATGTAGTTTCCCACCTTAGAGACAATTTGTCAGAGGAAAGAAAGAAACTATTAATGACAAGCAAAATATTTCCTTTCCAAAACTCTTTTCACTGAATAACTCTGCCACTTCTCAGGAGTGTGAGTTTTGTTTTAGTTTGTGTTTGTGAAGTAAGAAAATATATTTGAAGACATAGGCAAAGGAACTTGCTACAACCTTCAGTTTTTTGAAAATCATGTAATGTACATTAAATTTCTTAACATTTTGCATTCTTTCCTATTATCTGTGTCTTTATTTGAATAAAAAATTAATAATTAAAATTATTTAATGTGGAACTAAATAAGTCCTCCAGGAAGAGGGAGATTTCTCTTTTGTGGCTTCTGATTTTATGCCCAGGCAGTATTGAGATAGCCAGGTGGGAGGGGGTCCTCAGAGAAACTCCAGGCAGCCTGTCCACTGAGGTGGAGCCTTGGGAAGTTTATGATGTGTGTAGCAGGGAGGAGTCTGGCTCTTTCTCCTCCTGTGTGGAACCTGGGATTCTAACAATGGGCATGAAGTGCTCTAGAAGGGACTCTGACCTAGCAGGAGTCCCTGTTTCCCCCCTTTTCTTCCTCTTCACCGAATAAAACCCTGTCTCATTCACCATTCAAATTGTCTGCGAGCCTGAATTTTCATGGCCGTGGGACAAAGAACCCCATCTTTAGCTGAATTAAGGAAAAGTCCTGCAATAGTGTGGTGTAGGATGTGCACAATCCTGGAGATCCGGAGAAGCCAACAACATCCCTAATAGGAAAGCACTAACATGTTCATTTTAGTAACAAACAGAACCCCAGGAGTATTTCTCAAGTTCATGGACTAACACCTAACTCCAGATACAGTCATTTCCATAAGACCATGCTATAGAAATTCTCTTCTATTAATTTTATTTCTTCTCTTTCATCTCACTTAACTTTACACTAAATAGTGTTTTTTTTACATTAAGTATATCATGCATTTAAAAATTATTAAATGATAAGTTCTCTGATAACTTGTTTAATTTTTAGGAGCAGAAATAGGGTTGGGGTAAAGCAAAGGCTTCATCAAAATACCTATACAAAATTTTAGGAAGTGTGTAGTTACAGACACCATAGTGGCTGCATTCTTTCTCATTGACATTTTTGGCAGAGTGACTGAGTGGCAAATCACCAGATCCAAGTTCTAACTTGTGATGCCACCAAATAATTTCCTGTGCATGGGGGAGTCATAAACTCTCTTATACCTTTCTATCACGCATATTATCGAGGAAATGAGGGCTGAAATCGGTGATCTTTGAGGTCTCCACACTGTTGTTTTACTCCAGTGGAAGATTCAACTGAGGATGGAGAAAATTCGCACCCCCTGGTCTGGCCTTTTCATAATGTTGCTTGGGCTGATTCAAGGGACAGTGTACTTTTTTTCAGTTAATGTTTTTACTTCACAGTAACACCATGATATATGTTCCATATTTTATTTTCTTCTTTCAGTTTGTCTTGATGTCTACTGCTCTACTATAACTGTTTAAATAGAGAACAAGATTAGTTCATCTTTCATGAAGCTTCCAAATGCTGGCAGGCCCATGTCCACTCTTTGGCTCCAGCTTCTTTTGACTGTCAGCTGCTCTGGCCATGCAGCAATCTTCATTCCCAGCTGCAGCAAGAGATGCAGTAGAGTGCTGGCCTGGCTCAGATGCAACCTACAGTGTTATTTTTATAATCTGAAAGTTCTAGGCAAAGAAAGCAACTCTTCTTCCATCAGCTACTAGCTACCCCCTACTGTCCAAGAACCTATGGTTCTTCAATGATTCAGAAGGCAGCAAAGTCTAATCTCTTGACCTTGCTATTCAGCTTCCTTCACTGTAGGGAAGGTGATTACAAAGGATCAACCATTTAATTAGCTTCTGGGGCCTACAGTTTGCAGTTTTACATTTCTCTTTCTCCTCATTGAATATTTTATTTAGTACTCTTTGGGAGAGCAAACACCGAGCCACTGCCAGCATTTCCTGGTGAATGATACGGAATTGTCTTTCAAGACTTATTTATTTTACAAGAAGGAAGTAAAAACTAATTGAAGTTTATCTGTTTTTACAAATGCAGAAAATTTCTAGGAAGCTATCCAATTCTATGTATTTTAGGTTTGGGTGCAAACTATTGAATTGTAATAATTAATTAGGCTCAGGAACAGTGATCTTTGGTCATGCTTTCTAAATCCTTTAGCTAAACTCTGTTAATCAATATTCACTTAAAAGTGTGGTGTGTGCCTCAACCCCATCCTTTCCCTTTCCCTAGCAATGTCCAATTATTTCAGGTGGAGGCAACTTTGTTTTTCTAAATATCTTTAATATAAGTTTACTTATAAATTCATCAAATATTTATTTTGATGGCAAGATATTTTAACATGTTATCAAAAAAGATCAATCATATATAAATAAGAATATGAAAAGATGTTTAACATGACTAGTCTTTAGGGAAAAGCAAACTAAAACCATAATAAGGTACTACTGGATACCTATTAGAATAACTTTAAAAAATGACAATTTCAAGTACACGAAAGGATGCAGAGTAACTTAAACTCTAATACATTGCTTTTGGAAAACAGTTTCCAGTATGTTATTAACTTAATCATTTCTTATAATATGATCCAGTGCCAAATACAGTTAGGTGTTTGCCCAAATGAAATAAAAATTATGTTGGCACAAACATATGGATGATTTATTTTCCATCAAACGAGAAACAAGTCTGATATCTTTCAACTGGGGCCTCGATAAATGCTGGTATATTTGTACCACGGAATACTACTAAGGAAAAAACAGAAATGTACCACAGTACTGATACAACCACAATAAGGATGAACTTCAAACATACTATGATAAATGAAAGAAGTCAGACTCGAAAGGTTACATACTGTGTGTATGTGGTTACCAGGGGCTGGAGTTGTGAGATTGACTACTAAAGGGCAACATGAAGAAATTTAGGGAGTGATGGAATTGTTCTATATCTTGATTGTGGTAGTAATTACATTATGATACACAATGTTCAAAATTCACATACAAGGTGAAATGTATTGTATGTAAATGACTCCTTAACAATAAAAACAAAAATAATTGAATAACTGCTATGTGCTGTTGTTCCAGAAGTGAAAAGACAGTCCAGGTTCTTGCTTCCTATGATCTTATATTCTTGTTCTGTGTTCACTCTTATGTGTCCAACGTCAGCACTAAAGTCCATGTTCTTTTCGTCTCTTGCCTGCTCTAACCTTCTATATTTATCACCTTGTCTCCCAACTCTCCTCTTCTCCAATCCATTTTCAATAATGCTACCAAATGAATCTTTTTATGATGTCAATTTGATTATGCATCTTCCATGTGGCAGTGGATAGTTTCTATGATTTGTAGCCTTTAAGCTTCTTTAGAATACCTTTTCTATGCTTGAAATTTCTCACATCATGGGTTCCTACATAGAAGCTAGAAATTCACTTTCCAGTCTCCCTTGCAGCTATGGTGCTGGCACATGACCTGGGCAAATCAGAAGAATATGAGCATGACTTTGATTTGGAGAAAAGCAGTGGGAGGAAGGAGGTGCTTTGTGAAATTCATTTCTGTTGAGGGTGACAGGAATGGCTTTCTTAGAGCACTGGTGGAGGTTTTGCTGACTAGTGCCCAGGGTCTTGATGTGACTGCTAGAGGGGGTATGTGCTCAGCGGTCTTTGCTGGAGCCTCTAAGTCTGGACTCACAGTCTCTCCCAGAGTGTCTCTGAACTACTTAATATTCTTTAATAAATTCTCTTTTTCTCCTTAAGCTAGAGTGGTTACTGTTTTTCACTTACTTTGCCTCTGAATCTCAATGGATACACCTGTGTATAAGCCTTCACAGACTTCCCATCACCTTAGGAAAAAAATCAGTACACTTAACTATGGCATCTAAGGCCTTCAACACAGGGTTCATACATACTTTCCAGTTTAAACTGTTCTCAATGTGCTCTATGTTTTAGTCACCCTAAACTTGCTGTTTGTCCAACAATTCATTCTCATGTATACCTTCATGACTTTGCAGATTATGTTCCCTTTGTTTAGTATAATTTTTCCTCTTTTCTCATCACTTTGTAACCCTCTCTTCATGTTGTCCTTATTTATTCTTCAATTCCATTCAAAATATATCTCAAATACCACGAGCTCAAATGCCCTTTGTGAAGCCTTCCTTGATAGCCTTACCGTGGTCCCAGTGCCCAAGGGCTGTTTGCTTCCTCCTGTATCTGAGAACTTCTCGTATTGTATTATGATGTTTTATTTATTTAGTCATTCATTCAATAATAATTATCGAGCAAATACCATGTGCCAGGCACAGAGCTAAAATCTGAATGATATGTAGGAGTTAATTAGGTAAAAATGGAGTAGAGTGTGTTCCCACAGAGATCAGCATGGAAAGCAGGCAGGCAGCTCATGAAGAATGTGAACCTCCAAGTGAGGGCAGGTGTAGTGGCTAGGGCTGGGGAGCAGGTATGCTCCCTTCAGTCTTCGGCAAGTCCTTTGAGGCACAAGCCCAGTTTTACTCATCTTTGTGCCTCTAGTGAAGCCAAATCAGGCATGGAGTTGACATTCAGTGAAGGGTTGTTGAATTAATAAATACATCACCAGATCATGTCTCTCCCTAAAACTGTTATCACACAGCTTGGACCAGAGGAGATAATTTAGGCTTAATTTCCTGTGCATCAAATCTTTGTCAGGACATAAGAAATACCTTTAATTAGGAAGCAAAGTCTCCCACTTCCTCACACTAATAATCCAGTGTTGCATTGATGTAATAGTGGCAGATCAACTTCAAAAGTGTTTTCTTGGATAATTGTTTGGGTGTCATCGGTTTACTTATCTTTAAAAGCCGATTAACACAGCTAATATCTCCAATCTGCTTTTTCATGTGATTCTGTCATCATAGCAACCTCACAAATCAACTCTCTGATGTGTCTGAACATTATAGCTTGGGCAAAAAGAGGCAAAATAATTTTCTGATCATTACACAGAAAATCAGTGTCATAATATGAGCCATTTCTTCCCAGACCTTTCTTTCATGGCCAAGGGTCATCTTTTAATAAAAGTGGTATTAAATGAGGCAAGAGCTGCATGTTTATATCAATCTGTGTGCAGTAGTGTCAATACCTTCTTTAGCCCTATATCCATAGGATACAGAACATCAGCTTCCTGGCGAGTGTGAAACTGGAGGCACCAAGCTTCAATGACATCCACAGGGCTTGGAATTTAAATGCATGTCATTGCTGCTTTGGATAGTTTTGAAACCCTCTCCTACCATCAGACAGCAATATCTTTCCTTTGATTTGGTACCAAAGTTAAGCTGAATTTTAATCACCTCCTTAACGCTTAACTTCACAGAGAAACAGACTAAGTATTAGGGATATCTTTCTGATGTTTTCAATGAACCAGAGGCACAGACTTTGCTGTCATCTTCAGCCAAGGACAAATTGTAATTGGCAAGGCTGGCAAATTGCTTCTTCTTATTGGAAACTGCCATTGGCACATTAGATTGAAAATAAGATCCTTCCTGTATGGATGTGATGTGGTTCTTCACCATGCAGTTGTAAGTGAAAAGTTGTTTTTCTAAACTAATGTTTATAGAGGTAATTCAGTTTGTGATACTAAGGGATATAAATTTGGGATATTACTGAGAATGATTCAGCTTTCATTTTTTACTTGAACTCCTGCAGTTGCCCTTTTTTCTTCCTCCTTAAAGGCGTGATGGTACATCCATCTTGTTAGGAACATCCTAACAAGGGTATAAAAATGAGCAGTCTTCCTTAAGAGGAAAGTAAGAATTGAAAGGAGGAATATGCCATCATCACAAACATTGCCCCCAGATGACAGACATGGGACTTCATATTGACACCATTAATAATGATGGGGCCCTGTGGCTGGCTGCTACACAGCTCTCAACTAGACTTACTTTGATGTGTCCCTGAGGCTCATTTTTTAATGTTAAAAGTGGTTGACTCTGTGCTCTGTTTTAGTAGAGACTCAGGGCAATGGTAGTCTCTTTCTTAGCCCGAATACAAGGCACCCAGACTATTTTTTAATTAATAAGCAAGGTATCAACAAGTTTCTGAAACAGAATATAAAATGTTCTTCAGATGCAACAAGTATTGTACTCACTCCTAGCTAAATAAATAAATAAATAAATAAATAAATGGCTAACTTTAATAAGACAGAGATGGTAAAACCTGAAAATCTATTTTTTATAGTCCTATTGATCCTTTCAGAACTTCTTACTGTCTTTTACATCTGTACCAGAGATAAGTTTTATAAACAGCCATTGTGATACAGCAGAAACAGTAAAATTTGGAAGCAGATGGCTGTGCAAATCAGGCTCTACTGAGATGAGACAAAATTGTGTGGTTAATGGACTTTTGCCATGGCACTTGGTGTTCATCAAAATCTAAGGATAATTTTGTCCTCAAAGGAAATATGAAGAGTTAAAGTCAGCATTCAGATGTCTTAATAGTGCCACACCCTAAGATCTTGGGTTCCAGTTTCTTTAACTATGTCCTCCTAATCAGTGGGCTTTGAAGTCAGCATGCTGGACTTTCCATCAGGGCCTCACCACTTACTGCTATGTAGCTTTTGGCAAGTTATTTGACCTCAATTGCTTTATCTCTAAAATGGGGATAATAACAGTATGGTATGGTTTGGCTCTATGTCCCCACCCAAATGTCATCTTGTAGCTCCCATAATTCCCACATGTTGTGTGGGGGACCCAGTGAGGGATGACTGAATTATGTGGGTGGGTCTTTCCTATACTGTTCTTGTGATAGTGAATGGGTCTCACGAGATCTGATCGTTTTAAAAAACAGGAGTTGCCCTGCACAAGCTCTCTCTTTGCCTGCAGCCATCCATGTAAGACGCGACTTTCTCCTCCTTGCCCTCCACCATGATTGTGAGGCCTCCCCAGCCATGTGGAACTGTAAGTCCGATTAAACCTCTTTCTTTTGTAAATTGCCCATTTTTGAGTATGTCTTTATCAGCAGCATGAGAATGGGCTAATACACAGTATCTACCTCATTTTTGTGAGGTTTAAATAATATCTGCTAAACACTTAACACACAGTGCCTAGCTTATGATAAGGACTGAATAATAGTGACTATTTTCTTGATCTTGTAACATCTGTACAAGTAGAAAATTCATGTCTCTAAACTCCAGTCCTATAACTAGGGTTTGGTTTAACTGTCAGTCTTCCTGATGTCAAGAGCTACCTACCTGATGTTCCTGAAGTGTTTTGGGGTATCAGGTGGTAAGTGGACTCACTGCCTGTCACTGTAATTGAATGGTATCTATAGGCCAAGGGAGGTTGGAAAAGCACTCAGGAATTAACTCACTGTGAGACAAATGCTTTGTGTGTGTATGTGTATGGGGAGGAAGGGAGTGGGGAATTAAATTCCTGAAAGATGCGAAATTGCATGGTTAATAACTTTGGGCATCTTTGTGGTCAGGTATTGATTATTTTAGTCAAAGGCAAGGCATTATTGAAAGAATCATCTGAAGTATGAAATTATTAGTCTTTGAGGGGATATGCAGAGATACTAATACCAATTCAATAAGTACAGAAAGGGTTGAAGCTTGATCTGTGCGATCTGCTCATGAATTACACAAGCATTTACTTTAGATATCAGCCTGAATGGAGCACTGTAATTATTTGCTAACATGGCTGATTAATGATGAGCTCCTTGAGAGAAGGAACATAGCTTATTTGATTTTGAATTTCTGGTGTTGGCCTAGTACCCGGCATATAGTAGGTGCTTAGCAAATGTTGGCCAAATAAATGAATGAATAAATGAAACCTGAGAGAAAAGATTCTTTATAAATCAGATGGGGGCTGCATGGTGTCAAGTTTTGTTTTATTCTTGGGAGAACTCATCCTCCCATCCCTACCCTTGAGGAATCAAGATCAAGGTAAGGCTTTCTGTCTTTGATGTTTCTATTCTCTTGAGAAACTATCAACTTTCATTTTTCTGAGCAGAGATAATCTTCTGATTTGGAAGTAAGTCATATAACAAACCTGGAAATGGAATAAATTTACACAAAAGTCTGGAATATCATTATATCACTGTTAGTTATACCCTATCCAGTATTGTGGGTGAGATTGTGTTTCATCTGGTGGTGATTAATCCACTGAATCAAAGATTGAAATACTTGCCACAAATGGTGTGACTGGATCCCTCTGTCATTATTTATTTATTTTTTTTGAGACGGAGTCTCGCTCTGTCGCCCAGGCTGGAGTGCAGTGGCCGATCTCAGCTCACTGCAAGCTCCGCCTCCTGGGTTTACGCCATTCTCCTGCCTCAACCTCCCGAGTAGCTGGGACTACAGGTGCCCGCCACCTCACCCGGCTAGTTTTTTGTGTTTTTTAGTGGAGACGGGGTTTCACCGTGTTAGCCAGGATGGTCTTGATCTCCTGACCTCGTGATCCGCCCGTCTCGGCCTCCCCCCTCTGTCATTCTTTAGAGTCATCAACTCACTTTTAAGTAAATAATTATTCTTAGCGTGGATGTGTAAGATTAAGTGAGTATATGGAAGTGTCTGAATTTCAGAATTAATGGGACAGAATTTCTTCAGGAAAGAAATTACAAGCAGGATGCCAACACTTGCGAGCAACAGTTAAAGAAGTAGAAGCTCTTTTTGCTATCGATGAGGTGATTCTGGACAGTGAATCAGTGGTTCTTCCATGTTGCACTGTCGAGGAGACAGTTATAGACATATTTTTCTACATAAACATCTTAAATTGCCTGAATCTTTCTTATTAATGTTGAAACAATTATGCTAATGAACCAATCTGAAATTGCACAGAACTTTTTCACTCTCAGAAACTTTCCATGTCTTCTAGAAATGTATGTACTTTAGGAACTCTGTGCTAGGTCTGAGATCGTAATGAGAGCCACTTCCAATAGTGTGTGCTGACATAGATCGCAGAGGTATAATTAGGATTTACAAATGCATAATTGTACAAAAATTCATGGACAATGAGCTGGAAAATTTTCCATGTATTTCTCCTTGTGAGATCATGTAGCTTTCTTTGTTGTTTTCGAGATTAAGTTAAAAATTAATGACAACCTTCACTTATTGGAACTGGTCCAATAATTCAGAGATCAAGAGCAAGAGATATATTAAAAGAATTATCATCACATTCAAAACCTGTACTTTTCTACATCTCTTCTTTGTGGTAATGAAAAGTTATAATCCTGAAACCCTGTTGGAGAGGTGAAGTCCTTTCTGGATAAATCTGTGCTTCACAATTTGAACTGTTCTCTCATCTGCAAAATGAGAGAGCCGGACTAGATGATTCGCTAATATCCTTAGGTCTAACATCCTAAGGATGCAGGATTTTATATCCCATGAAGTTTCAT
The DNA here is from genome assembly GCF_001698545.2 of Rhinopithecus bieti. Lineage (NCBI taxonomy): Eukaryota > Metazoa > Chordata > Mammalia > Primates > Cercopithecidae > Rhinopithecus > Rhinopithecus bieti. The sequence continues at coordinate 755,781 of NW_016804396.1, forward strand.
TTCTGGGAATATCCAAAGAACAGATACTCACAACAAGAAAAACATGCATTGGCGTGATGGTGATATATTCACCTTCATGGGACCAAGAAGTCTTTAATTAAAGGATCGATCAATTTATAATAAGACAATATTCTTTCATTAGCTAAGTCCTTTTTGTTGCCTCTGGTATTCCTGATAGTATATTGGCAATTGTGCTGGGCAAGTGATGCTGACACAGTCAATGTTTCCTTCGAACATGTCAAAGGAAAGTGCCTTGAAATCCTTCTCTCTTTTTCCACCCTCAAGCTCCTGCCATCTCTATCCCTACTATGTGGTTTCCTGATTGACTTTTCCAGAAACCAGAGCCTCCCATTCCAGCATTATAGATCTATTCTTTACCATGAGTATATTGTAATTTATATAGTTCAAGTCCATTCATTTTAAATCACAAAGTCATAAAACCCAAAGGTTGGAGGTTAATAAAGAGATCATCTATAGTAATACCTTAATTATTTGAGTGTTCCTGTTGAATCATGGCATGTGGATCAGGGATCCAGATGCAGATGCCTCCCCAGCTGAACTAGCAAATACTCTATCTCCAGCTCTCTCTTTGGACTGGGCCTATGCAGCCAACCAGAGAATAGGTCTAGATATTGTGTAGATAGGTGAATCTCTCCCACAGAGTAACAGGGGACTACAGCTCTTGAGGATCTATCTTGTATCCTTCTTTCCAAGAAGGATTCGAAAATGGGCTAGAACAGGAAGAAGGAAGTCTACTGAGTAATAGCCTGAGAACTTCAGTTAAGCCTTGGGAAGAAGGTAGACTTTAGCTACACAGAAATCTGCATGAAAAATTATCCAAAATGGCTCTCCTGTACAAATAAGCCATTCAGTTGTTTAATAAGACATTTTAGATAAGAAGATAATGGACAAAATATAGATATTACTGCCCCATGGTACTGATTTTACTTAAAATGACAAAGTCTAAAAATTTAGTGACAGTATCCTATGAAGAGGAAATATAAACCCCGAGTGTCTCTTTAGAAGATAGAAATAAAGCACACTATTTTCAGTTGTAGACTCTTGGTTATGATTTCCTGAGTAGTAGATAAGATATAGCCAGAAAGTGTTGGCAAGCTTTCCTAAGTGAGGCAATATGTACATATAGTTTTAATGTGTTTGAACATAAACACAAGTGTACAGAAGATGGAAAAAGAAAATAGAGCAGGCACCACTTCTAGCCATGTTTTCCTTTCCTTGCTGCAAAGAAAAGTAATGTTGTTTTATAAAATAAAACAGAATCTAATTATATATATGATTTTTTATAAAGTGGTAAAATGCAATATTTATAATGATGAAGATATACATGTCAAAGTGTAGTCAAACATAACAGCCATTAAATGCCTGGCTGGAGAAAGATCATTAATTACACAGGACATTAGATGCAGTTGAATTGAGAAGGATTATTGGCCAAGTAAACAAAATTTTTTTGAGCCTAGATTCATGTTATTATACCTGTGAATAGAATCAGGGTGTACATTTTCAGCCACATTCAGATTTTAGGCACCACCAGGCTCAGGCTTTCCCTCCTGGGCCCGTGATCACTGGCTTTGTCTTTTTAGAGGGACATTCTCATGGTCACTGAGGCTTTTGGGAGTGTGAACTGTCAAAATGGTTACTGATGCTTAAAAACAAAGAGCTCCCAGAGGCTTGTTAAGTAGGGGAGTTGATAGCGTAGGAACAAGAAAAATGAAAAAGCAAGGGTAGATAGAGGGCAGGAAGGGCCCCAATTTTTTATCTTGGGCTCTAGGGCAGGACTTCCCTTCTTGGAAATGATTGGCAAGAACAAAGCAGTCTTCCAATCTTAGGAGCTCTAGAAGAATGATAGGCTGAGTGAGTACTAGCAGGCTAAGAGTAATAATATTATTAACTAAAATGTATTGCATGCTTATTCTATGCTAACCCCTGTATGCATATCTCATCTAATCTTCACAAGGATGTGATAAAGTAAATATTAGTATTTTGCCTATTTTACATATCAGGCCTTGAGAGTTTAGGTGACTTGCTCAAGGTTGAGCAGTTAGGAAGTGAACTTTGGGTGACTCACCATCTCCATTTGCTTGTGACTGAGGAATTTCATGGGATCCTGGACTTTTTGGTGCTGAAACCAGGAAAATCCTAGGCAAACCAGGATGGTTGGTCACCCTAAAAGTGATGGTACTAGGACTCAAACTCAGAGCCAGAGATATTAATCCTCATGCTAGTTGTTGGCTTCCCAAGGCAGGGATTCAAGTTCAGCACAACAAAGCAATGGGTCCAAATGACAAGAGCCTGGGACAGAGAGGGGATTGTTTAAGGCTCAACTACCATGTTGCCCAGAACAACCAGCAGTAAGCTTAATATTAAATCACCTTCTAAATAAGAGAAGAATGGCCCCAGAGCTTCAGAAGCCAAAGGGCTGAATTTGTAGGTCTGGTCAAGAAACTATGGTTATAGAGGAGGCTCCTGAGAGCAGAAATTCCTGCCATTGTGATTCCCAATCAGAAACATCTGAAGCAACAGTAATATTAACGCTTATGATTTACACCAAACATTACTTTGAAACTTATACAATACTAGATAACAACAATAATAGATGATGATAAAAACCAATAGATATTGAAATGCCCTTTTGCAGAGTTCTATATCCTGGGAGTTGCTCTGGCAGGTGGCCCTACTGTGCTCAAAAACCCAGGAGACAGGAGCTGCTGGGTTGATGCTTATTAGGTCCAGTGTGATGGTCCAGCACCCTTAGCTGCTGTAGAATAGAGCCTGCACAGGAGACAGTCCCAGAGTTTGTTTTATATCCATTCACGAACTCTTCTTACTGCTTTGTTTATTTGAGGCCTTGAGGCAGTATGGCAGAAATTGCACAGGATTTGGGTTCAGATAGTTTTGTCTTTGAATATTTATTGTAGCTGTATGCCTTGGGAAATTGACTTAACACTCATTAACCTTATTTTATCATTTGTAAAATGGGGATTAAAATCAATAGAGATATCTCAGTCCATTTGGGCACCTGTAACAGAATACTATAGACTGGGTGGTTTATAAACAAGAAAAAATTATTTCTCACAGTTCTGGAGTCTGGGAAGTCCAAGATCGAGGTGCATGAAGATTCGGTGTCTGGAGAGGGCATGCTTCCCCATAAATGGTGCCTTCTAGCTGTGTCCTCACAAGGTAGAAGGGGCAAAGAAGCTCCCCTGTGCCTTTTTTGTTAGGGATGCTAATTCCATTCATAAGGGCTCTGCCCCATGACTTAATCTCCTCCCAAAGGCCCCACCTCTTGAAAACATCACGATGGGCTTAGGATTTCAATATACGAATTTTGGGGGAACATAAACATTCATACCATAGCACAGAGTTATTGTAAAGACTAGAAATAATGTATGGTAAGTGCCTAGCATATATGAGGCACCCAAAAAATAGGGGCTGCTACATTACTATAGGCCCCAGACACAGAATTCAAAATGGAGACTTCAAATCTTCATTTCTTAAAATTAAAACTATTTCCCAGCATTGAATTTATCATTTTAGCTTGAGGCTGACACCTTGTGGAATTCTCTGATAATTATGAACTTATTTCATGGTCTGTGTACAATAATAAATCCTTTCTGGAAGCTGAAACAACAATGTAGATTTAAGTAAATATACTGGCTATTTAAATCAGAGAAAACAGGCAAAGCCTAAGCAGAGTAACTTATTTTTTTGAAACCATTTTGGGGGATTAATTTTAGGCTTTAATTTAATTTTTTTATTATTTCCTTTTTTTTTTTTTTTTTTGCTCTTTTCCCAGGAAGAATATTACTTCAGAATTTTAAGTCTCCCCCTCCCCTTGCCTAAATTACCTACCTCCTAAATTTTATTCAAAGCCTGGATTAAGTCTTTCTTTTCCATTTGCTCCTTGACCAGCTGTGCATGCAATGCCTGCCCATCTGAGGACTCCCATATCACAGGCAAGAGTAGAGACATACTTTGTGGAGTACAATACAAAATGAAAACATGGGACCCTTTGCTTAAAAATCATTAAGAATTTCAAGATGGCAGCAGCAGAGCATTAAACCAAAGGGGCTTGTCTAACTGTCTCTTATTAATTGCTTTTTAAAATAATTATCTATTTAGTTATAATATAACTTGTTCGCTAGCAGAAACATAATGTCTTTTTATTCATTCCGATCTTTGTTCTAATTTCTGAGATAACTTTTCTCTTTCTCAAAACTCCTCCCTTAAAAATATTATGCAGAAATTCTACTTAGGTCACATTTCTATATAAAGAAGTCTAGAGAAGACACTGGTTTTTGGGGAGGTGCTAAGTGATGGGCAACACGCCTGGACGTTGTATCAAAATAAAAAGCATTCTGTTTTTACTTATATTTGTATGGCTATTTAGGTGAGGCTTTAGGAGTTACTGATGTAGATTGTGGAAAGGGTAATCATCCACAAACAACTCCTTGTGCAAACTCACATTCATCCATGCAGAGCTTAGCCTTATCTTGAACTTCATTGATCTAGATGCTTTTTGGATTTAGACTTCATGGGAGAGACTAAAAAACCAACTCTTGGGAGAGACACTGGTGATGGAAACTGCTCAATAGATGCATTGACCTTGGTTCATAATGACCACTTAATTTAAATCAAATTACTTAGGATTTTGATAGAATCACTTGTCACGGTGCTTAGACACACAGCAAGTGCTAAACAACTATTAATGGAAATAGGGCTCTCAAATAGTTAATCATGATTGTTTGGTCAATTGAGAATCTGAGTGTTTTTGATCTTGGCTATTCTCCAGCCCAGCGCTGGCAGGCATTTACTGTGAGAAAACCTGGCTGTGTGGCTAGAAACACATAATTTTAAATGGTGGCATTCACCTTTCTCTCCTCTGTTTTCCCTCAATTCTAGCTTCTGCTGCTATAACTCTGACCTGCTTATAGCTCCCTGGATACATCAATTTCTTTCTCCCTTCCAGGCCTTTGCCTAGGTTGCCTGCTCTGCTTGAGCTGACCTTGCACAGTCTCATCCTCCTGGCCCACACCTACTCATCCTTTGAGACCTAGCATGAGCATCACAGTCTCATCGTCGTAATTGTCAACAAAAGGTTTCTGTTCAGATGTACTACTGGGATAATATACTTTTCTATTATTTTGGAATTTTAGAACTGTTCTTGTAATTTCTTCTGGTGCATCATAGGAGTAATACTTTAAAAAGGGAAAATGTGATGATTTTGACAGGGACTAAAATGAATTCATGCAATTTCAGTTTTCCAAGAATCGAATGAACTGTACAATGATAGAGTTTTATTAAAAGTCTTTAAAGATCTCTTCCAACTACAAACTGTGGTTGTGAGTTCACTTGAAGTTTCCTCAAATGATCTAAGTTTATGTAGAAAGATTTTATGCTGTGGTCCTTATTTAATTTTCTATACATTTATTTAACTATACCAAGACTTAAACTGTATTATTTGCACACTGGGAGCCATAACTATCTGCGAGAAGAGGTGCAGTGAGATGCATACTGACGAAGAGGGCATCTTTGTTTTTTTTTTTTTTTTTTTTTTTTGAGACAGAGTCTCGCTGTGTCGCCCAGGCTGGAGTTCCGTAGCACGATTTTGGCTGACTGCAAGCTCCATCTCCCGGGTTCACGCCATTCTCCTGCCTCAGCCTCCCGAGTAGCTGGGACTACAGGTGCCCACCACCACGCCCTGTTAATTTTTTGTATTTTTAGTAGAGACAGGGTTTCACCGTGTTAGCCAGGATGGTCTCGATCTCCTGACCTCATGATCCGCCCGCCTTGGCTTCCCAAAGTGCTGGGATTACAGGCATGAGCCATTATGCCAGCCCAAAGAAGGCATCTTTAACATGTCCACTAACATGCCCACCCACAGGACTTCTATAGGCATCAAAACAAATGGCCAGGAGCAGGTGAAAATGCATTTGTAACATGGTCCAGTCAGACACTTCCCTAGAGTACCATAAATTAAGACAAGTATCTTTGCCTTATGGAGGTCCAAGGTAGCTGCAATGACTCAGTACAATGAGGACGAGAGGTAATTTATGGTTTTAAAAGCAGTCTTGTATGTATATGTGTATAACCTGTTTCATATATGTAAGAGACTACCTTAACTTATTTTTAAAAATAAGGTGGCACATCCAAAATAGTTTACTGTAGATAGCTTTGTGAAAGCTGTTTATAGAGATTTATAAAGCCGTTTATAGAGTGAAAGTTTTCATTTAAAAAAAATTTTTTTTTTGAGATGGAGTCTCGCTCTGTCACCCAGGCTGGAGTGTAGTGGCATGATCTTGGCTGACTGCAAGCTCTGCCTCCCAAGTTCATGCCATTCTCTTGTCTCAGCCTCCCAAGTAGCTGGGACTACAGGTGCCCGCCACCACACCTGGCTAATTTTTTGTATTTTTAGTAGAGACGGGGTTTCACCATGTTAGCCAAGATGGTCTCAATCTCCTGATCTCGTGATCCTCCCACCTCGGCCTCCCAAAGTGCTGGAATTACAGGCATGAGCCACCGCGCCCAGCCGGTGAAAGTTTTTAATAAGCGATAGTGATGTACCCAAGGTCTAGCAAGAGTGACATAATGTTTTTACCAGAGCATGGCTGTGAAAGAGAGACTACGAGCAGGAGCTGTAGCCACAGGGGCAGAGAAGGAACAAGAAGAATAAATATCCTGACCTCTCACTCTTCCTATTTTCCCATCTTCCCAAACACCTCCCATTATGCCAATCCTAACCAGGAAGCCAGAGGCAAGGAAGCCCAGGCTCAGAACAAGACAGAGAAGTGTGGAGAAGGGATGGGGATGCAGGAGCTGATCATGATGTCAAGCAGTCCTTAAACAGCATCAGGAAGGGTTTAGGTCAGCTCTGCAGAAGTCCATAGGTTTGAATGGTAAGGAGACAATGAGCACAAATTGATTTGCTCAGTTGATTGCTCGTGAGACAACAGGCAGATGAGCTTCATGTTGGCTTCAGCTCGCGTTATCCTCCAGTTTCCATGGCGCCCATGTGAAGTCAGGTCCTGGTGGATACTGTACTCACTGTGAGTTGTGTCACAGCTGAGGAACACTGAACTTAGGAAGCCACTCAAGAGGGATGCTAGAAAACATGTCGAATCTTTGTCCCCTGGGGAAGAAGTTATCTATATTATCCTGGTCAGGAAACAAATCTTCCCTATCTCTATCCTAGAGAGGTACGCCAGAGACTATAGCTACTTTCCAAAGCTGTTTGCTATGCACACATCCTTGAAAAGATCATCCTAAACAAAAGCTGTCACGTGACTCACAGAAATGCTGTGAAGAGTTACCTCCCATCAGGTGCAAATGGAGGTTAATGAACACTCGTATAAACACTTTTAATATTTACATAATCATTAGGCCTGGCTGGCTGACTTTGCTCTGAGCTCCACCCTACTGCATGCTTGAACCTAATATTGCCCATTTGCCACAGTCATCGCCTTTTCCTTCCAAGTCTGCTTTTTTTTCGTTTGCTTTTTATCACATTTTAAGTGGAATAAGGAAGTAGTACATCATAGTGAACACAAAACTGACTTTGGCTTTTGACAGATCTGTTAGATTCCCCTTGCCATTGGTTCGCTGATTGACCTTGTGTTTTCTTTTCCTCTGTCAAATTGAGATAATCACACATATCTTTATGTAAATTTGTAAGGACGAAAACCCAAAATGTTAAGTATCAGCCAAGAATGGGGTACTTGCTACTGTGGTTAATAGCCTGTGTAGGAAGGATAGGCAGACGGGTGATTTGCTCTTAGGTTTCTTAGGACAGTCGTGGATTTTTCCATACAGTGGGTGAAACACAAAAGGTTCCACTGATGTTGAAAAGCCTGGACAGCATAGCACAAAATGACTGCAAAATTCCCCTATGACTTAGCATAAACCAGGGCTACTGCCTACTCCTGCTATATGGACACACATACTGACTCATCCCTGCCTTGTAGTTGCTTTCCACAGAGCAAATGAAAGAGGAAAGGCGTGAGATAATCTTATTCAAGTGCTTAAGCTTGGATTCTTGTTTGGGGGATACGTATACATTTTAATAACCCTGTGGATTCAGTGAAAAAATGCAACATGCATTGACTTGTTCACTGTCCAAAATGGAGACTGTTTATAAGGGATTTATGAAAAATAGAACCTTGGGGTTCAAGACCAAATAAATCACTAAAACTCTTTTCATAATGTGAACTTCTGTGGGCCAAATATTAAGAGAGGTGGATTTATATATTTTTATTATGATTAATGATTTGGAAGGCCCCAACTTCTTAAGTACCATGGTTAATCGTTAGTGAAGTACCTTTTTCTAAGCCATGTGCAAATTAATGTCAGAGAGAAAAAAATATGGAAAATGCATATGTATTAAAGCAGAAAGACGTTTCAGTTACTTAAAACCAGACAGATGGAAATGAATTACTTTTCTTTAATTGTGGCTAGAGGCAAGGCAGTGGCTAGATAGTAAGTCTAAGAATAGAGAATGCAGAGATTTTCTAATCAGATCCCCCAGCCTGGCTTCCTGATGTTGTATCCAGCCTCTCTTCACCAATGCCATACATACACACACGCGTGCACACACACACACACACACGTCTCTCTCTCTCTCTCCATTTCAAGGTTCTGTCCTGGATAGTACCATCATTCCTAGTCCTCTGGATCATGGCACATGATGATATTTCCTTGTCCCTTTTTTCTTACATATACGTCCATTCTTTAAAGCCTGGAACATACTAGGAAATGAACACATGTCTGCTAAATGAGCTGTCCATATGTTTATTTGAGCTGTAATGATTTTTGTAGGCATGGCAGGAGGAACTGTTGGATGTCACTCTTTTTTTTTTTTTTTTTTTTTTTTTGTTGAGACGGAGTCTCACTCTGTCAACCAGGCTAGAGAGCAATGGTGAGATCTCGGCTCACTGCAACCTCTGCCTCCCGGGTTCAAGTGATTCTTCTGCTTCAGCCTCTTGAGTAGCTGGGACTACAGGCATGTGCCACCATGCCCAGCTGTATTTTTAGTAGAGACGGGGGTTGCACCATATTGGCCAGGCTGGTCTCAAACTCCTGATCTCATAGTCTGCCTGCCTTGGCCTCTCAAAATGCTGGGATTACAGGCATGAGCCACCGTGCGTAGCCTGGATGTCATTCTTGTCTTAGCAACTTGAAGCAGGTTCTCAGAACAGACCATTTATTTAAAGTTTTGCATAAAGGGGTGACATAACATCCCCATGAATTGCACATGTTTATCATAACACACCTTCACATTTCACCTACCCCAGGGCTTCAATAAGCATGGAATCAACAAGCACATGGACCATTTGGGAAACTATTTTACTCTCTCTGCATCTCATACTTGATGTGATGGATTTAAGCAAAAGTATTCTTACTTATAAAATGAGTAGTATTATTTCTGCTGTAACTATTCTGTTTGTGACTTGAAGAAGTGAGTTGAAATCCAATATTAAAGATATTTTTTGTGATGCTTTACAAAAGAATTGTAAAATTCTGCTTAATTTTATTCCTATCCTCAAAAACCTATTCAAGTATTGTAATTCTATACATAAAATATTTACTGATTTTAAATGTTTTTATTGCCTCATATGGAGTTGTATCAGAATTTTAAGTAAGTGCAAAAAATAGTAAACTGTTACTCTGTCGCACATTCACTTCCTTCATAGATTCATAGACTCTCAGGTCTGGAGGGGTCTTTAAATTTTCTCCCTAGCTCTAGACCACAGTCATTCTGGATTGTACACATTCTAAGGGCATTGCTCCTTGAACAGTAATGTGCATACAAATCACCTGGAACTGATGTTAAACTGCAGCTTCTGGAGTGAGCTCCCAAGCTCAGATTTATTCCTAAGAACACTTAAGAAAGATTATTTTCTAGCTCCTTTTTCTGCAACTGATTGGAATGCAAACAGATAGAGACAATGGGATAGGGTTGTCAGATAAAATTACTCTTAATCAAATCACATTTCAGATAAATAGCAAATACATTTTCAGTATAAGTATGTTTCAAATATTGCATGGGATATATACTAAAAAAAGTGTTGTTTATCTAAAATTAAAATTTAACTGTAAGTTCTGTATTTTTATTCACTAAAATCAGCCCTACATGGGCATAAAGAAAATAAGCAAGGGCTTTGGTGTCAAGACCTCGCCGATATTGAGTACTGTCTTCTCATTTACTTGTTGCATCATAGGAGTCAGTCTTATGACATCAAAGCCTCTGTTTCTTCATCTGTAAAAAGAGATATAAGAGCATTGGCTATGCTGGGTTGTTATAAAGAGTAAATGAATTGATACAGGTGAAATACTAGGCCCATAGTAAGTAATTAATAAGGCCAACAGAAATGATATTGATGATTGAGGTTTGTCCATGCTGACTCTGAAAAAAGAACATTGGATTCATTAGGAAATAACGTTTGCAATGTATATTATCATGTTGCCTCAGCGTGAAAAACTATTGTCTGATTTTCATGCAAACTTGATTTTCTATCTGAGTGGTTCTCACCTTTTAGCATGCAACACAATCACTTATTAAAACACGATTGTTGGGACCCACCCCTAGAGATTATGATTCAATAGGTCTGAGGTAGCGTCTAAGAATCTGCATTTTGAGCAAGTTCCAAAGTGATGGTGATACTGCTAGTCTGAAGACCAACATCTGAGAGCTTCTGATCTGTGTCAGAATTATTCTGGCTTTTTCATGGTTTTCTTGCTTTGTGTGGTTAAAGTAATGCCACCTACTGGATATAATTGAGAAGAACTCTCAATAGAAATAAAACATTTTTTTTAAATGATTAAATTCTGAGGGTCCTGTCAAGAGCTTGAAAATGCTTGTGCTTTTGACAAATTGGGAATAGACAAAGGATTTTTACTGTGACACAAGAATATCAACTTGTTTGTAGTATTTCTTTTTTAAGTAAAGAAAATCTTAAAAAATCTCTCTTCTGTTTATAGCTAAATGCATAAGAGCAATACTGACACGAAGTGCTGCCAATTACTTGTTGATTACTAGTTCTCTCAATTTCATGAAAGAAAGAACCATATCTTGGCACAATAAGCACAAAAAGTCTTTCTCGGTCCTATGTATTCATCTAGACAATGAGAAGAGGTGAGATAATCTCAACAAGTAGTCTCTAATATTCTGTGATTCTGCCCACAAGACATTTTACTTAGCTTAATCTCAGAAGGAGAAAGAATCTCATTTAGAATGAAAGCCTTTTCCCTGGCATTATATGACCCTTTCATTTCATAAAAACTAACCTAAATGTGACTCTTACCCCAAATGCAGTCATATTCTGAGGTACTAGGGAATAGAGGTTCAATATATGAATTTTGGAGAGGCATAATTCAGTCCATAACAGTATTGGGCAAATATTGTTTTAAAATATAATCTTATCCCCTTGGGGTTCATTTTCCACATTTGTAAAACAAGGAAGTTTTCCTGAGGGAGTTCTGAGTAACTTGAGACTCAGTATTCTGTTGTGCTCTCATTTCTTTAGCCCCTCAGAGCTAAGGAGAAGCTTTTCCAGGAGCCACTGTATGCCAGGTTTCAGGAGAGGAGACCATTTGCATTCATGTAGTGTTGTGAAAACAGCATGGCATCAGCTGGCTGAGTTTCATTTCAACTCAGTAATTTTCTTATTAAGAAAACTTGGATATAATACTCAATCTTTCTGGGTCTCAGTTTCCTTCTGGGCAAAGTGGAGCTTGTAAAACCTGTCTAGATTTGCTCTGAAGGTAAGGAGTATAACATTCATAAAGCACCTGACATGAAGATTGCTTAACAATGGAGGCTTAGTAAATGGTAATTACACAGTGCACACTCAGCCTTGTCTTGCCTCCCCTAAGGTGGAATGAATCTTGCAGTGGTGATGCCTCAGTGGTGTTTAAAGACTGTGCCTCATACTTCCTTGGGGTGACTGCGGCTATGGTGCTTCCTTCTAAGCCATACTGCTGACACGGAAAGCAAAGAGCAATCTGTCTTTCTCCCCATTGCAGAGCCACAGATCCCTTTCTTGGGGCCAGTGAGAACAATGGTAATTCCAACAACTATCCATCATTACAGCCTCATGTACTTTTTGGATGCGAGCTCTGGAATTGTAACACCAGAGCCTCACTTTTGAGTAGCCAGTTCTTAACAGCGTCCTCAAGGAAGGTAAGAAATGCTGCATCAGGTCCAATAGCAACTCTAGAGAAAGCTAGCTCTAGACACTATGCTAGGTCAATTTTTCCATTGCCTGACCACTTGGCAGAGCTTTGGTGAGTCTTTGACTACTTTAATTTTCTTTCCATATTTCAAAATTACCTAAAGCACAGATTACCCTGGTGCTTCCTGGGTAAGTCTCTCTTAGGAGGGGAAGCCATTATTGGATGGGCATTGCATGTTTTCCATGCCCTCCTTCTCTCAAATCATTTCCTTAGAATAAATTTCTAGAACTTGGCATGAACATTTCTGTGTAGATTAGACTTCAGAATCAAGCATCCCTCACTTTCCTGAAAAGTGCTGCAGTCTTTTAAATTTTTGATTCTCTATAGCAGAGCTTCTTTCATTGAAACTTTTAGTACTGAAGCATAGAAAAGAGTGCCATCTGCTGCCTTGAAAACATTACTTCCTTCAGTTTTCTGCTTGTTCCTGGAGAGTGTGACCAGTTGTCTGCCAAGATAAGGTCTATTCCCAAGTTGGGTATTAAACGATAGGAAGAGTGTTCATTAAGTAAAGTCACATTGCCAAGTTAAGAGGCCCAGTGTAACCTGCAGTTACACTGTCTAAAGTGCAGCCAGGCACCATTTCCTGCTTCCGTTGGGAAATACAAAGTCCTAATAATTGGATGATGAGGATGATGAGAACTTGTGATGCAAGCCACTGTAAAACCATGTGTGCTATGCTCTGGGCTGTGATCACTCCGTCCAACTAATCTTCCTCTTCTCATCATGCAGATATACCCACCTAAGTGGTGATTACCTTTGTGCTCTTGCCTCAATTCTCTCCTTTTTGTCTTCCTAGGAGTTTTGCAAGATTTTCCTACCCTGCAATGTCCCTATCACACTACCTCCCGTGACTGCTCTTTGATTATTACACGAGATTTTTTCTGGAGAGCAAGTGGAGACTATCTTTCACGTCACAAAAGGCTCTTCAGAGGGAGTTTCCCTCTGTTGCCCAGGCTGGAGTGCAGTGGCCCGATCTTGGCTCACTACAAGCTCCGCCTCCCGGGTTCACACCATTCTCCTGCCTCAGCCTCCCGAGTAGCTGGGACTACAGGCGCCGCCATCACGCCCGGCTACTTTGTATTTTTAGTAGAGACGGGGTTTCACCGTGTTAGCCAGGACGGCCTTGATCTGACCTCGTGATCCACCCACCTTGGCCTCCCAAAGTGCTGGGATTACAGGCGTGAGCCACTGCGCTCAGCCGGTTCTTCCTTTTCTACATTCTGGGATAGCATTGTTCAATAAAAATATAATTCAAGTTACATATGTAATTTAAAATTATCTAGTAGCCACATTATGAGAGGAAAAACCAACTAACCAAATAAAAGAAATACGTTCAAACAACAACAGGTTACCCAGAATATTATTATGTTAATTAACTTTTGATACTACACACATTTCAAGTGTTCAATAGACACGTGTATTCTCAGCTCCAGGACTCTCAAGCTAAATGTAAGTTCCCCAAATACACTAGTTATGTTTCAAACCATGGACCTTTGCACAGTCTTTTTTTCTGCCTGGAATGAGCTTCCTCTCATTTGGTAAACTCCTACTCATCTTTACATGCTTAGAAGAAATATTACCATTTCTGATGATTCTTTCTTGAGTCTCTGCAAATGTTATTAATCTCTTTCTTCTCTGTTCTGTGACTCTACACTTGTACAGGCTTCTACTTTATATTTATCACTTTCTTTGTTAATATAGTGATTCCAATTTATAAATAATTTATTCATAGCTTTATACCTGATTTTGAGCTTCTTTAGGGCAGAGATGTCTCTGTATCCCAAGCATTAAGAACAGACCACATTCTCACTATCAATGTGCAATAAATAGGTGAATGAATGAATGTCTATTAATTGAGCTACCACCCACTATCACTGTTGATGCTCACTCTGTAATCCTGTGTAATATTACAGGGCTTCAATACAAGCCTGATGGAAAGATGTATCCAGACAAGTCATAATTTCTGTTATTGCTCCATTTCTTGGTCAGAGTCAGAAATGAAAAAGAAATAACTGAGAATTTCAGTCATTAAAAGAAATAACTGAGAATAGGAGAAACATTGGTAGCTTAATTTCGATGCCTGTCTTCACTCTGATTTCCTGGGTGTTTTTTGGGATAATTGACTTTTCAGGTTAAACTTAGAACATGATTTTAAAGTACTCAACTAACTTAGTTAAACACTGTTTAATTCCTGACAGCTTGTGCAGGAAAGCAGCACTGTGACAGGTCTCATTGTATGTATCCTACTATCTCTAAGTAGACTTGTATGTAAATGACAAAAGGACAGCTCTGCATTTGAAAATGTTGTAAGCCATAGGGAAAGAAACTGCAATAGTCTACCTGGATGCTATTCTTCTTGAGATTAGAAATCTGTTACCAAAATCAGGTAAAATATTAAAATAAAATATAAATATTTTAAAAATAGAAGAGTACACCTGACCCTGTAACTTAGATTCATTACTTTAAATCTGCACACATCATATGTACATATATAAATTTTTAAGTAGGTCCTTTATTATGCACTGGCCAATGTGGACATACAGATACAATGCCAGGGATTTATGGCTTTTTTAGTAGATGTGAAAGATACAATTTATCGGCCCCTAAATACGAAAAATCATGGTAATATTAATTTGAAAATACCTAGTAGTAGCCTTAAAATGAAATATTATATAAAGCTGGATCAATAGTTTTTTTTTTTTTTTTTTTTTTTTGAGACAGAGTCTCGCTCTGTCGCCCAGGCTGGATGCAGTGGCAGATCTTAGCTCACGCAAAGCTCTGTCTCCCGGGTTTATGCCATTCTCCTGCCTCAGCCTCCCGAGTAGGCCAGGGACTACAGGTGCCTGCCGACCTGCCCAGCTAGTTTTTTTGTATTTTTTAGTAAGGACGGGGTTTCCACCATGTTAGCCAGGATGGTCCTCAATCTCCTGACCTTGTTGATCCGCCCGTCTCCCTCCCAAAGTGCTGGGGATTACAGGCTTGAAGCCACCTGCGCCCGGCCTCAATGTTAATATTTACAGACATTTTTATAATATACAATTTTTAGGTTAAGTTTCCTCACTTACAAGAATTCTGAAGCATGTACCATGAATGCTGTATACTTGATGATCATAAATTAAATAAACTAGTCAGATCCAAAGCACTTAAAAGGAAAATTATAAAATATTTTCACATTTTATAGCAAAATGATGTTTACTGTGGGATGTGAGGACATTTTAATAGGTTTTATATAAAGATTTTAAAATAGTTATTAACTTAGTGTAGTTTTAAAAAATAAAATATTTTCCTTTTAGTGGATTCATACTTGGTCTGTTTTCATGATGACTTATTTAATCTTCTCCTGGGGTGTATTCCAAAGTTGGATACTCACAGTGACTTATTTTCAGGATTACTATTGTTATTATGTTTATTCAGGGCACCTATTAGGTGTTTGATTTCCTTCAGCTGGTTGCCTCTGATGCTGTGTCCTTATTTCCTGTTGCTGTCTAGATTTATTTTCACAGATTATTACTTATCTTTGAATTTTCTTCTTTATAGATTTTACTGTAGTGACCCAACAAGTTATTTCTGAGGAAGCCTGTAGCTGTTTTTTCAGTTCCTGTCTTTCAGGGTATACCAACTGATTGGCTAATACTAAATGAACTAGAAGGATAATATAATGTAGTGAAATAATGCAGGACTTAAAAATCAGAAGTAGATTCAAGTCCTACCTATCACTCACTAACTGGGTTTTAAGCCTTTAATAAATGGGAATAATGATGCCTGATCTGCCTTTGAACATGCTAGTCCTTCTATCTGGAATGTCTATCCTGCTCAGGCCCACCTAAAAGCAATCTATTTTTCCTTCAAAACTCAATTTATAGGTCAACACTTGCAGGATGCCTTCCCAGATAGAGTCCATCATTCCTTCCTCTATGTCTTATACATACTGCCACTCACTACGATGTAATGTGCTTACTTTCATGTCAGTCACAAAGCTATCATAAGAATGAACTAAAATGCTGTTGATAAAAATACATTGTGAATCATAAAGGTTCCTATAGAAATTTTTTTGTACACATTGCACTGCTTTACCAAGTTGTAGTTCTTGTCTTCAGAGAGGCTAGCATTTAAGAAGTTTTTGACAGCACAAGTATGATTACTCATTTATTCCTTCATTCAAAAATGTTTATGGAAGCACCAACTATATCCCAAGAACTATGTATGAAATGCATCACCAAGAGCATAAAATGTTTTAAAAATATGATAAAATATAACACTTAAAACACAAAAAGCAAGCAAACAAGACCAATAATTGGTAAGGAGGGCTCTGAAGTCAAGCATAAGCATCTCAGTTGCTGACAATTGAAGCAAACAATAGCTTGGGAGCTATCAGAGGGTAATAATAGCTACTCCCCTGCTTCACCAGTTATGGGTTATTATATGTGCAAAAGAATCTAGAGTTTGATAGCATAACCCACTGAATATCCTTAAGTTATCTTTTAGAGCTTATCAGGTATATGTAAATATGATTATCTTCTCATTAAAAAAGTGTGGCTTTGATTATTCTTAACAAATTCATTTGTCATAAAACTCCCGGTCAAAAATTATTTTAAGTTATATTTGCTTAGTTATGCAAAACTGGGCTGGATGGTTCCTACATGACTATTAGGATCAGGATTTTGGGAC
Organism: Rhinopithecus bieti; assembly: GCF_001698545.2. Classification (NCBI taxonomy): domain Eukaryota; kingdom Metazoa; phylum Chordata; class Mammalia; order Primates; family Cercopithecidae; genus Rhinopithecus; species Rhinopithecus bieti. The sequence continues at coordinate 772,695 of NW_016804396.1, forward strand.
TACAGACATGTGCCACAATGCCTGATACACAGTTAATTTTTTTGTAGAGATGTGGTCTTGCTTTATTGCCCAAGATGGTCTCAAAATCATCCCACCTCAGTCTTCAAAAATGCTGAGATTATAAGTGTGAGCCATCATGCCTTGCCCCATCCAATTTTTACTGAGTGTCGCCCCTATGCTAAACTCTGGGAATACAGATGAGTGGGTCCCAGCACTGCCCTCCTGGAGTTCACAGTCTTATATGGATCAGGTAAACACTTGTGATTCTATCTGGAGTTTTTTTAACTTAGTGCAAATAACTGGGATGAGTGTGTTTCCCTTCCTTTTCTCTTTGATTGTTGGTTTGTCTCATGGCTTTTTATGGTTCCTTAACTAACATGTCTAAGGGATCTGAAGTATATACTAGGCTGAGTGGTGATTTCTGAGGTGACACCAGCTCCTTCTAACTGTGTGTGGGTGTGTAGTCTTAGAGAGATACACAGGACTGGAGGTTGGAGACAGCATTAGAGAGACTGAGCGTAGTTGATGCTTGGTGGAAATATTTTATTGACTACTTACAATGTAATTTCTCATTTGTGGTATATGGTTCACAAGTGACTTCAGTATGACCTTTATTGATTGTTTTGTAGACATAATCTCAAAGTGTCTATGGCCATACCACCCTGAGCACACCCAATCTCATCTGATCTCAGAAGCTAAGCAGGATCTGGCATGGTTAGTACTTGGAGGGGAGACATAATTTCAAAATAACAATATGTGAGTTAAATAACATAAATAATTTTCAATGCACTTTGTAAAGCCAAACAAATATTTTTTGTGCTGTTTGCATTCTCAGTGTTTACTTTTTGGGATCATGATGAAAAAAAAACAACCTCATATTAGTAATGCAACAAAATATATCTTGAATCCTCATTGATTATAAGGCTTTTAATGAAGCCAACTAGACATCTGTTTGACAACTTATTTGGGTACTATGGTCTCTCTTCTTTGTAAGAGAGTTTTCAGTCATTTCTAAATCTCTCTTGGAAACTTGATTCTTTCTTATAACAGAAGAACTGTTCTGGCTGTATTTCAAAAAATTCGGCAGTATCAGTAGTGGTCTCATGTTTAGAACAGCTTGAGAGTCTCAGATCCTGCCATGATTCTTCTTAATGGGAAATACCATGAAATAAAATGGGGTACAGCTGGTGAAACAATATATGTCTCCTTGCTTGCTTGTTTGGCTTAAAGCTCATTGGACCACACTCCAAATCTAACTGATTGTGGTACCAAGTGTTAGAGAAACAATGACACCCCTGAAACAGGGATTTATAAATCACTTTTCTTTTGGGAGGTGGTATTGTGTGTTGATTGAAAGCAAAAAAGGATTCATAGCTATCAATTATAATACTTCATCAATTAACAAGATGCATTTTTTTTTCCTGTATATGTAACGTTTCTGAAATTGAGGCACAAATTGAAATTGATGGCATGTTATAGTCTAATTGGCCATATTTTTGTCCCCGTGAGTGGTAAATGAAACAATAATGTTACTATCATCCTAGATTAGATGATGATATGGCATTACCTATGCGAACCATAGAAAAGTTACCTAAATGCTTACATATCACACTGACATAACAGGATAATTTCTACTTTATAGAGTTGCTATGAAGATTAAATTAAATAATGCATATAACTCTAATTGCACAATGCTTAGCACTTACTAAACTGCAGAAACAAGATTGCTTTTCTATGTTTTATCTTATATTACTCTAGATTTCTTCTTTATCTCTGTGATACAGAGTAGAACATAAATTAGATTTATTTGCATATTAAGAAGTATGTGTTTTGTGATTACTTAGTTGTTAATATTATTACTCTAATTATCATATGATGATTTTTTTTATTATGAAAGATGATCATGGGTGGGGCAGGGAAATAAATATGGAGAAGGATAACAATATATATTCGCAAAATGTCTTATGTTTCCTAGCCTGCCTGCTGCTGCCAGCACCTGTGTGCACCATCCAGAAGCCTAAAGATAGGTCTGGCCCATATGCTGCTGGCTCTGCTGGCACCTGGACGCATCTTCTAGAGACCTGGAGATTCATCTCTGCTACCTGCCACCACCAGTGCCTGCATGCACTATCCGGGAGCCCAAGGACAGGTCTGCCCTGCTTCCCAGTGCCTGTGTACATCTTCCAAGGAGCTGCCATGCCTGCCATTGTGAGCACCCATGCACATTGTCTGGGGTCTGAGGGTGGTCTATCCCACCTACTGCCACTGCCCATGCATGCTGTGTAGGGGGCTTACCAATTGACCAGCTCTGCCTGCCACTACTGGTACACATGCAAGCCATCCAGGGGCCTAAAGATGGGTCTAACCCAACTGGTCACTCATGCTTGCACATACCTCCTGAGAGCCCAAAGAGAAGCCTGCTAAGCTTACTGCCAATACCACTGGTACTCACTCATGCGTGCCACCCAGGGACCTGGGGACTGACTTACCTAGCTGGCTGTTACCACTGCTGGCCCCCATGTATGCCACTCGGAACCCAAAGGTTAATCTTCCTTCACTATTGCCACTCCAATGTCATGCACACAACCTAACGGTCTGAGGACCTACCCACCTGACCCACTGCTGCCACCGCTGGCACCTGAGCATGCTTCCTGGAGGCTTGAGGACCAACTCACCTGAATCCTCCACTGTTGGTACTTACATATGTCACATAGTGGCCCAAATTCTCAATTCTTGCAAGAGACATAGACAGTCTGAGACAGGAAGCTCAAAATTCCCAAATAGACTCAATTCAAAAAGGTCTTCTCCAAAGCACATTATAGGCAAACTGTCAAAATTCAAAGACAGAGACAATTCTAAAAACAACAAGAGAAAAGAGTCCAGTCATATATATGGAGATTCCCATCAGACTAACAGCTGGTTTCTCAATGGAAAACTTAAAGGTCAGGAGAGAATAGGATGATATATTCAAATTGCTGAGAAAAAAATGCTGCCAACCAAGAAAACTTTTACCCGGGAAAGCCATCCTTAAAAAATCCAATGAAATATTTTCCATATAAACAAAGACTGAGAGAATTCATCATCACTAGACTGGCCCTGCATGCCATGCTTACAGAGGTACTATATTTGGAAGTGAAAGGATGATATTTGCCTAATGAAAACACACAAAGATGAAACTCGCTCAAGTGGGGTTTATCCCAGGGATGCCAGAATGGTTCAAAACACACAAACCGATAAAGATAATACATCACATCAACAAAATGAAGGACAAAAAATATGATTATTTTAACAGATACAGAAAAAGCATTTGATAAAATTCAACATCCTTTCATGATAAAAATTCTCAACAAATTATGCCTAGAAAGAACACATTTCAATATAATAAAATCCATTTTTGATAAATCCACACCTAACATCATACTGAATGGGGAAAAGATGAAAGCCTTTCATCTAAAAATTGGAACAAGACAAAGATCCCCACTTTCATCACTCTAAAAGAAAAATCAAGAAAGTGATTTCACCTAAAATAGCTACAAAAAACTCTAGGAACAAACTGAACCAAGGAGGTGAAAGAATTCTACTATGAAAACTATGAAACACTGATGAAAGAAATTGAAGAGGCCACACACAAAGAATATAAATACATCCCATGATCATGAATTGGAAGAATTAATTTAATGAAAATGGCTAAACCACCCAAGTCAGTCTAGAGATTTAATGTAATCCCTATCAAAATACTAATGCCACTGTTTACAGAAATAGAAAATACAATCCTAAAATTTTTGTGAAACCACAGAAAACCACTAACAGTCAAAGCAATTCTGCGCAAAAAGAATAAAGGTGGAAGTATCAAATTATCTGGCATCAAAATATAATATAAAGCTATCATAATCAAAAGTATGGTATTGATATAAAACAGACACATTGACCAATGGAACAGAATAGAAAATCCAGAAATAAATTTCTACATTTACAGTCAACGGATTTTTAACAAAGGTACCAAGAACATACATTATGGAAAGGACACTCTTTTTAATAAATGGTCCTGGGAAAAGTGGATATCCATATGCAGAAGAATAAAAGTAGATCTCTGACTCTCGTCATATACAAAAATCAATTCAAAATGAATTAGAGATTAAAATGTAAGACCGAAACGTATAAAACTACTAGAAGAAATCATAAAACACTTCAGGATATTGGTCTAGGCAAAGATTTTATGGCTAAGACTTCACAAGCACAAGCAACAAAAACAAAACTGGACACATGGGATTATACTACAGTAAAAAACTTCTGCATAGCAGAGGAAACAATCAACAGAGTGAAAAGACAACCTGTAGAATGAAAGATAATATTTGCCTACTATGTATCCATCAAGCTACTAATATTCAGAATATACACGGAAGTCCAACAACTCAACAGTAAAAAAAAAAAAACTCATTAAAAAGTGGGCAAAGGATCTGAATAGACTTTTCTCCAAAGACACACAAATGACTAACAGGAATATGTAAAAATGCTCAATATCACATTATCAGAGAAATGCAAATAGAAACTACAATGAGATATCACCTTACCTCAGTTAGAATGGCTATTATCAAAAACATGACAAATGCCAGTGAGGATACAGAGAAAAAAGAGTTCTTGTCAGTTTTGTCAAAGATGACAAGGTATCAGATGGTTGTAGATGTGCAGCCTTATTTTTGAGCTTATATCAGAATACAGTGTCTTCTCCTTAATTTTTTAGAATAGTTTCTGTAGGAATAGTACCAGCTCTTCTTTGTATACCTAGTGCCTGTTTTTGTACCAGTACCATGCTGTTTTGGTTACTGCAGCCCTGTAGTATAGTTTGAAGTTGGGTAACATCAGGCCTCCAGCTTTGTTCTTTTTGCTTAGGATAGGCTTGGCTGTTTGGACTCTTTTTTAGTTCCATATGAATTTTAAAATAGTTTTTTCTAGTTCTGGAGGAATGTCGCTAGTAGTTTCATAGAATAGCATTGAATCTGTAAATTATTTTGAGCAGCATACCCATTTTAATGATATTGATTCTTCCTATCTATGGGCATGGAATATTTTTCCATTTGTTTGTGTCTTCTCTATTTGAGCAGTGTTTTGTAGTTCTCACTGTAGAGATTTTTTACCTCCCTGGTTAGCTGTATTCCTAGGTATTATTTTTTGTGTGGTGATTGTGACTGGGATTGCCTTTCTGATTTGACTCTCATTTTTGCTGGTGTTGGTGTATAGGAATGCTAGTAATTTTTGTACATTAATTTTGTACCCTGAAACTTTGCTGAAGTTATTTATCAACTGGAAGAGCTTTTAGGATGAGACTAGGGGGTTATCTGGGTATAGATTTAGGTTATCTGCAAATAGACATAATTTGACTTCCTGTCTTCCTATTTGGATGCCTTTTATTTCTTTCTCTTGCCTGATTGCTCTGGCCAGGACTTTCAATACTATGTTGAATAGGAGTGGTGATAGAGGGCATCCTTGTCTTTTGCAGGTTTTCAAGGGGAATGCTTCCAGCTTTTGCCCATTCAGTTGATGTTGGTTGTGGGGGTTGTGGATTTGTCATCGATGGCTCTTGTTATTTTGAGGTATATTCCTTCAATAATTAGTTTATTGAAAGTTTTTAACATAAAGCAGTGTTGAATTTTATTGAAAGACATTTCTGTGTCTGTTGAGATAATCATGCAGTGTTTGTCTTTAGTTCTGTTTATGTGATGAATCACATTTATTGATTTGTGTATGTTGAACTAACCTTGTATCCCGGGAATGAAGTCTACTTGATTATGGTGGATTAGCTTTTCAGTGTGCTGCTGGATTTAGTTTGCCAGTAGTTTGGCGATGATTTTAGCATCAATGTTCATCAAGGATATTGGCCTGAAGTTTTGTTTTTCTGTTGTGCCTATATCAGTTTTGGTATCAAGATGATGCTGGCCACATAGAATTAGTTGGGTTGGAGTGTCTTCTCCTAATTTTTTTAGAATAGTTTCTGTAGGAATAGTATCAGCTCTTCTTTGTACATCTGGTAGAATTCAGCTGTAAATCCATCAGGTCCAGGCATTTTTTGATTGGTAGACTATTTATTACTGATTCAATTTCAGGATCTCATTATTGTTCTATTCAGGGAATCAATTTCTTCCTGGTTCAGTCTTGGAAAGGTGTATATATCCAGGAATTTGTCCATCTTTCTTAGGTTTTTTAGTTTGTGTGCATAGAGGTGTGTGTAGCAGTTTGGGATGGTTGCTTTTATTTCTTTGGGTCAGTAGTAACATTCCCTTCATCATTTCCAATTGTGCTTATTTGGGTCTTCTGTCTTTTCTTATTTATTAGTCTAGCCAGTGGCCTACCTACTTTATTAATTTTTTCAAAAAACAACTCCTGGATTCATGGATCGTTTGAATGGTTTTGTATGTCTTGATTTCCCTTTGTTCAGCTCTGATTTGTGTTATTTCTCAACTTCCGTTAGCTTTAGGGTTGATTTGTTCTTGCTTCTTTAATTTTTTCAGTCATAAAGTTAGGTTATTAACTTGATATCTTTCTAACTTTTTGATGTGGGTATTTAGCACTATGAATTTCCCTCTTAATACTGCCTTAACTGGGTCCCAGAGATTATGGTACATGTATCTTTGTTCTCATTATTTTCAAAAGTTCTTGATTTCCCCTTAATTTTATTATTTACCCAAAAGCCATTGACAAAAACAAGTAATGAGGAAAAGACTCCCTATTCAATAAATGATGCTGGGATAACTAGCTAGCCATATACAGAAAATTGAAGCTGGACCTCTTTCTTACACCATATGCAAAAATCAACTCAAGATAGATTAAAGACTCAAACCGTAAAAGCCAAAACTATAAAAAGCCTGGAGGACAACCTAGGCAATACCATTCTGGACACAGGAACAGGCAAATATTTAATGATGAACATGCCAAAAGCAATCACAACAAAACAGAAGATTGACAAGTGAGATATAATTAAACTTAAGAGCTGTTTCACAGCAAAAGAAACTATCGACAGAGTAAACAATGTACAGAATGACAAAAAATATTTGCAAATTATGCATCTGACACAGGTGCAAGATCCAGCATCTATAAATAACTTAAACAAATTTACAAGAGAAAAACAACCCCATTAAAATTGGCCAAAGGACATGAAGAGACACTTCTTAAAAGAAGACATGCATGCAGCCAACAAGCATATGAAAAAAAAAATCATTGATCATTAGAGAAATATAAATCAAAACCATAATGTGGTACCATCTCACACCAGTCAGAATGTCTATTACTAAAAAGTCAAAAACTGACAGATGCTGGCAAGGTTGTGAAAAAAAGGGAAAGTTATATATTAATACTATTGGTGGGAGTGCAAATTAGTTCAACCAAAAGGGAACACTTATATACTACTGATGGAAGTGTAAATTAGTTCAACCATTGTGGAAAGCAGTATGGTGAGTCCTCAAAGAGCTAAAAGCAGAGCTACCACTTGATCCAGCAATCCCATTGCTGGATATGTACCCAAGGGAATATAAATGATGCTACCATAAAGGCACATGCACATGAATGTTCATTGCATCACTATTCACAATAGCAAATACAAGGAATCAACTTAAATGCCCTTCAATGATAGATTGGATAAAGAAAATGTGGTACATATACACTATGGAATGCTATGCAGCCATAAAAAGAATGAGATTATATCTTTTGCAGGAACATAGATGGAGTTGGAGGCTATTATCCTTAGCAAACTAATGCAGGAACAGAAAACCAAATACCATATTTTCTCACTCATGAGGTAGGAGTTAAATAATAAGAACTTATGAACATAAAGAAGGAAACAACAGACACTGGGATCTACTTGAGTGGGGAGGCTGGGAGGAGGGAGAGGAGCAAAAAAGATAACTATCGGGTACTGGGCTTAATACCTTGGTGATAAAATAATCTGTACAATAAACCCTCATGGCACATGTTTACTGACATAACAAATCTTCACATGTACCCCAAACTTGAAATAAAAGTAGAAAACAAAAGGAACTCTTACGCATTGTTGATGAAAATGTAAATTAGTATAGCCATTGTGGAAAACACTTTGGAGATTTCTAAGAGAACTAAAACTTCAACTGCCATATGACTCAACAATCGTACTACTGAGTATTTATTAAAATGAGAAGAAATCAATATATCAAAAAGATACCTGTACCCCTCACCCTATATTTGTTGAAGCACGATTCATAATAGCCAAGATATAGAATCATCCCAAATCTATCAATGGATGAATGGATTAAAAAATGTAGTATATGTACATTATTCATCCATTAAAAAAAATGAAGTGCTCTGATTTTCAGCAACATGGGTGGAGCTGAAGGTCACTATGTCAAGCAAAATAAGCCAGGACTAGAAAGACAAATATTGCATTTATTCACTCATATATGGGAGTTGACAAAGTTGATCTGTTAGAGTCAGAGAATAGAATGATGATCACCAGAGGGTGGGAAAGACGAGGGGTTGAGGATGAAGAGTTGGTTAACGAATATAAACAGAGTTAGATAGAAGAAATAAGTTAGATAGAAGAAATAAGATAGAAGAAATAAATAAGAAACAGAGTTAGATAAGAAGAAATAATGTTCAATAGCACAGTTGGGTTACTATAGTTAATAATGATATGTAATAATTCATAATAGCTAAAAGAGGAGATTTGAAGTATGTCTAACACAAAGAGAAGATAAATGTTTGAGGTGCTGGATATCCTAGTAACCCTGATTTAATCGTTACACCTTGTATGCATTTATCAAAACATCACATGTACCCCCATGAAATGTATAATTAGTATGTATTAATAAAAGTTTTAAAAAATCAGCTTAGAATTTCTACTACATAACATTAAAATGTATCACTTAAAAGGTTTGTATTTCTACTAATTTTATGTGTATTAAAATTTATGTATTGTTAATATTTAGTTACTTGTTCAAATATTTAAAATTTTGAAGAAATGCAAAATTGCCTAAGTGTTAAGATCTCTGAGAAATTGTAGGAAAAATGCTAATGAGACATTGGAGATGAGCTCACAAAGGCTGGGAGATTGAAATGGAGCTCTAGAACAAAAGAAGTCAGAGAAGGAAGAAGAAAGGGAACTTCTGAAAATGAGAAGAGTAAAATGTCAAAGGGCTCATCAAAGAGAAGTTCCAGATATAAATACTTAATTAGCTGTAAACAATGAGGGTACCTGTAACGTATAAGATGAGAGTACTATTCTGTGGACTACATTTCATGACACTGGGAACAAAAGTTAAGTGCATCAAAGAAATATATTAAATGTGGCCATGATAGGATATTTCACTGAAACATCTACTTAGTTATGAGCACCGTTTTCACTGCATACATGAGAAGTAAAAATGAATCTAGACAATTTATATGCAACAGAGCAAATGAATTACTGTCTACACTTACTAACAAACCACGTGACTTTCTTGAATTTAGCAATTGTTCCAATTAAGTGTTGTTGCTATGATTATTCTGTTTCCCACAAAATATTAAATAAAAATAAAATAATAAAAAATGCCTTATGTTATTAAATAGTCTTACCCCCATTTCACTTTTACATCTTCCCCATAAAGTAAAGAGAAGAGGTATTATCCTCGATCTACAGAGAAGAGATCGAGCAACGTAAAGACACTCAGATCATTCAGATACTTTTAAAATTCCTGGTCCAGAGCTCTCTTCCATGTTTAAAATCTTACCCATACTCGCAGCATCAACTTTCACTATATTTAGATTGTCATTTCTATTTCCACGTGTACCTCCTCATATTTCTAAGATATTTCCACTATGTGTCATTGCATCATCCCCAACTCCACATGCCTTACACAAACTTGCCATCTTTTCCTTGTAGCAGACCCATTAGAGTTTTCTTCCTTCACTTACATCTGTCAAAAGCACAGTTACCCTCTCACAGAAATTTGGAGTCTATTTAACTGCTCCCCTTTCTTTGATATCCTGTATTACAGTTTATCAATACCAATTTCTTTCGATTATTCCTCTCTGGTGGTTTCCTGAAAACTTTCTCCAGTATTGTCTTCTAGACAGGTCTTTCGCAATAGCTCTTAGTTCTCTCATTCATTCTGTACTTGGCCAGATTAATCTTTATAAAATTCACTTTCTGTATGTCACAGATAGGGGGCAGAATGAAGCCTAAGGATTGATACCGAAGGAGGATCTCAGATCTCATTAGTGTTATCTTTTGGTCACAGAAGGTTGGGAGATAATGGGACTGGGTTGACCAAGAGAAATTATAATCATGAATCAAGCAAAGAGAAGATAATGCTCATCTGGACAAGAAAGGTCCTCAAAGATCTGACTTCTCCTGAGCTATTTTGACTTATCTTTTATTACCTGCAATATAAAATTCTTTCTTCTGCACAGCTAGTTCTTTCAGTAAAATCAGAACATGCTGTGCTTATTTCTGCCCTGTGCTTTTGCTTGTATTGCTTTGTAATCATTCAAGAATGCACTCAACAAATGTTTATTGAGCACCTTCAAGACTCTGGAAATACAAAAATGAAGATCCTGCTCTGCCCTTTAGTAGTTCATAAGGATGTAAGGAGAGTGTGTTGGGAGTGGAAGGGAAGGGGGAGAAGGAGTAAGCAATTTAGCAACAAGTGCCATTGCTTGGAAAGCATTAGATGGGAACCAAAGAAGCTAGTAGCTCTGGAGGTGACATCTGAACTGATCCTCTTCTTCCCCTCAATTTTTTTCAGATCCTATTCAAGTGTCCACATAATGCTAGTATTCCTCTCAAATGCCCATGACCTTTATTGAGTTGTTAACCTACATTTTTCACCTTCTGAAACTCCTTTGGAAATTACTGTTATTATCTCTGGTTTTGCCATTAATCATCATCTGTTTCCTGTGTAGTCTCCTGGATTCCTCCAACCATATCATCAACTACTAAGTGCCAGGGATCATGTTTTACACTTTTTAGTATCCACCTCCAGACATAGAAACTAAATTCATGTTTTAAAACATTTCTTTCAATCCTTTGTGTACATACAAATTTTCATGTTTAAGAACTCTTATATTTGCAGTCACATATTAGTGTCTACAAGCTCTAGTGATCAAAATAAAACTTTCAGAGAGAAGAATGTACTTTAGTACAGTTATAATTTCTAAAGAAATGTGTCATTAAATAATTTTACTTACATATCTGCTGATCCTAAGCTGATTATTATGTTGGTAATGATTCTGTTATTTAGTGCTCGGGGAGAAATGTGCAAATGTTTGAAAGAAGCACTGCAGGCAAGAGAAAAGTGTTGATGTATGGTCAGCAATATATGCTGTGTTATTACAACCAACATGTTGGGTACAATGTTTATTGATTTTTTTAATCCTTAAGTAGGACTTCTGGTCTATAAAATATTTAATATTGTTTCCCAGGATCAACTTTCCTTGAACAAACATAGATGACTCCTCTTCCCTGACACTTTTTCATCAATGATTACCAGACTGGCACCACGGCATACCCTCTTTCCTTCTTCCCTGAGTAGGTAAGGAAAGCTTGAACTGTGATTATTTTTATTTTAGTCACTTAAAACAAACAAGAAAGACAGATGCAACTGGACCAAATTGAGGGATTTTATAGCAGAGGAAGTGTGTAAGCCTGAAAATAAATTAACCATTCAAAATAGACTCCATTTGCTACTTAGGGACCATTCAATCCATATATCTAGATTTGAATTTTCCAGATTAAATGCCCAATTTAATAACCATCCTTTTAAAAAAAAAGTGAAGCTAATAATATTTTAAATTTTTAACATTGAGGAATTCCCTGTTTCTTCAAGTTAAAAAAAATCATACACTGAAATTTAAGCAGAACACTATTGTTACATTCTACATAATACTTTTAAGGCATTTGAGAATATATGAATTTCCTCTCTGCAAACAGTTATATCTCAAGATCATTATGCATGAACACTAGTAAAACTTGAACTCATTAAAGTAGAATGAGTTTATACTTTACTGGTTACCAATTTAGGAATTTAAATTTATAAATGATTTTCTTAATAGACTTTCTATTTGACTTAAGGAACAGAGTAAAAAACAATGAAATAGTTCATGTAACACTTTTAAATTATTAGAGAAAATAACGTCATGTTTTATAGAAGACATTTATAAGTTGTAAAAAAGCTCATAGAGGAAAAAATGAAAATATTTATAAAAACTCAATAGATGATATTCTAGTTTTATTGTGCATCACATTATTTTAAGATTACTCAAATAATTTGTATGTCAGAATAATTTGTATGTCAGAGAAGTTGCTTTGCGTATGGGTTATAAAAGGTGTAATTTCAAACACTTTATTCTGGTAATATGCATTAAACAAAGGAGGATTCAAAATGTAACATTACAAATATTGAAGTCTAGTGTTATGACTCACTTGGCATTGTTCCATTTCACAAGAAAACTCATACAAATATAATCAGTGGTATATTAGATATGACTTAGCAGATTGGAGACAACTTCTAAATATATATTTTCATTTTCAGTATGTATATACATTTCATAAATATACATATTCATCTAGCATTTGCTTCTCCACAGCAATCATTGTATTTGTTCCCCTGCTGTCTTTTTATGGTGAAGTTAGTAACAAGTGCTCTTCTCTGTTGTCTTGGATTACTTGAATAAAAGCCTTTTATACAATCAGGGCCGGGCTTTTAGTTTAAGCTAATATTGTTGTATGATTTCAGAGAAATAATTTTGGTTTGGGGGTTTATTTAACTGAATTTTATGGTGATTTTAACAAAATACATTCGTTTCTTTAACTTTTGAATATGGATTCAAATATTAGCTAAATATTCAAGATAAATCAGAGGGCAATAATTTTAAAGAATGGGAAAGCAAGATTGCTCAAATAAACCTATTCTGAAATGTATTTGTCATGCGTTGACACTTCTACTAGAATAGGTGATCAATTCCTTAATAACATGGGTTTATTATTGGTTCCAGCCCCTGATTGTTCCAGATAGTAAACAATGGGATGCTCAAGAAACATCTTGGAATAAAAATTTAACTTTTATTGTCAAATGCATTTTTACCGAATACAACAGGAAGTAAAAGATTAAAGGACTAACATAAGTTTGAGGGTCTCAGTAATTAACACATTTGATTGCCTTTAGCTTTTCTTATGCTTTTTATTATATGTATGTATATATGGCAAAAACACTTTTGGATACTTTACCAATTGCTCATATGCCATTTCTTGTTTTGATACTACCGCTAAGTCATATTTCCCTATTGAGAAGTGGGAAAAGTTAGGCCAATATGCCAATAGAAATATCTATGATAACACTACTCCTTTAAAAATCATTCTACTGATTTTTTTTAAAAAATGACTTACCTCACTATGTCTGCGTGATATTCAAAGTTAAAGCTCATTTCTTTTTCCAGGTTGTTGTCCGGAGCCATGAGGCCCGGAATTGGCCGACCTCTGTTGCTTGATCTCCGCAAAGCGGAGACAAGAGGGCACATTCCCGGGTTCTTTATTTACAAACCCTTCCCAGGCGCGCCCAAAGCTTTTCCCGCGCGCGCCTAAGTTTCTCCCGCGCGCGCCAAAACTGTTCCCGCGCGCGCCAACCTTTCCCGCGCACGCGCAAACATTTTCCCGCCCAGGAAGATATGCAGCCCAGGGCGCAGGCGCGATCCCACGCCCGGGAACAGTACAAACCCAGGGCGCATGCGCGATTGTAATTTGAGAAGACCCGGCCCCCCATCACCGCCCTGGCCCAACCTCTTCCCCTGCCAGCCTATATAAGGCATGACCCTACACTCAATAAACGAGACTTGATCAGGCTGTTTGTCTTGTCTCCATTTCTTGTGTTTTCTTGTCTCCTCCATTCCCACTCCCCCTTCCAGGGTCTGTTCGACTGTCCTGCAGGTCGGGACAGGTTGTGGGGAGGCTTCTGTGCTGACTATCTTCTGGCTTATTCATGAAAACGTCCTAAGCAGAGGAACGAGAGGCAGTGAGTAAAACAAACATAGAAACCCAGGAGAAAAGATATGCCCTGGAGACCTGTGCTAATGGCAACGAAGGGAAGGAAAGGCTCCTCCTCTGACACTTTCCCCATGTTAGCATGGATAGCTCACAGATCCCCTTTTCAGATACTGAAATTGTACTTTAACCCAGCAATGTTTAGTCCAGAAATGTACTGAAACTAAATTTCCCTCTGCATAAACAAGGCATGTCATACACTTGCATATCAATATAGCATATGATATGCGAAGATAATGTAGCTTCTTGACATCTTTGATATATAGAGTTATAACAGGGCATAGAAATTTAATCTGCTGTTATTTTAGTAACTGTTTAAAATGGTTTTCAACTCAAGTAATAGAACAGAGTTGTTTTAAAAGCCCATTTTTATAGCAATTTCTGGCTAAAAGGCCTGAAAAAAAATCATGCTAGCAATGTATAGCTGGTTCTGAGGGGAGATTAGCCAGTCAGGAAAACATGAGTAGTTTCGCTGCTTTGAAATGATTGGCATTTTTGATGTCTCTATCCATGTGCAATAAGATGAAAAATTAATATTTTCAGAATAGAATGCCCAGAAATAAATTCACATAAATATACTCAACTGATCTTTGATAAAGGAGCAAAGGCAATACAATAAAGAAAAGATAGTCTTTTCAACACATAGTGCTGGAAAACTGCATGTCCACATGCAAAAAAAAAAAAAAAAAAAAAAAAAAAAAAAGGATCTAGATACAAACCTTACATCTTCCAAAAAAAATTAACTCAAAATCAATCACAGACCTAAATGTATAACATTTAATTCCAAAACTTCTAGAAGATAACATAAAAAACAATCTAGTGACCTAAGATTTGGCAATGACTCTTTAGAGACAACACCAAAGATGCAATCCATGAAAGAAAGAATTGATAATCTGGACTTTATTAAAATTAAGTATTTCTGCTCTATGAAAGACACTGACAAGAGAGTGAAAAGAGAAGCCACCTAGTGGGAAAAATATTTGTAAAAGAAATATCTGTTATAGAATTGTTACCCACATTTTACAAAGAATTATTTAAATCAACAATAAAAATAATACGATTAACAAAAGAGAACAAAGACCTTAACGGACACCTCACCAAAGAAGATATACTTATAACAAGCATATGAAAAGATGCTCCACATCATATATCATCAGAGAAACACAAATTAAAACATCAGTGAGCTACCACTACAAACCTATTAGAATGGCCAAAATCCAGAACGCTGACAACAACAAATATTGGTGGGAATATGGAGCAACAGGAACTTTCACTTACTGCTGATGGTAATGCAAAATAGCACAGCCATGTGGGAAAACAGTTGGGTAGTTTCTCACAAAACTAAACATATTCTTACCATGTGACTCAGCAGTTGTGCTTCTTGATATTTACCCCAAGGAGTTGAATCTTATGTCTACACAAAAACCTGCACATGGATGATTATAGCAGCTTCATTTATAATTGTCAAAACTTGAAAGCAACCAAGATGTCCTTTACTAGTAAAATGGATAAACTGTGGTACATCCAAACAACAGAATATTATTCAGCATTAAAAGGAAATCAGCTGTCAAGCCATGAAAACATGTGGAGGAACCTTAAATGCATATTACCAAGTTTAAAAATCCAATCGACAAAGACCACATACTGTTTGATTCCAACTATATGACATTCTGGAAAAGGCAAAACTATGCACGCAGCCAAAAGATCAGTGGTTGCCAGGGGACAGTGGGGAGGGTGGGATGAATAGGCAGATCCCAGAGGAATTTAAGGCAGTGAAACTACTCTGCGTGACAGCTTGATTGTGAATACATGTCATTATTAATGTGCCCAAACCCATAGAATGTACACCACCAAGCGTGAACCTTAATGTAACTACGGATTTGGGATAATAATGACTTCTCATTTAAGCCTTTTTTTTTTTTTCTTTGTGGCTCACTAAAATGTCTCGGGTTCACCTTGTATCTTACCTGTTCAAGATTTGGAGTCAGTCATTATTTTTAGACACTCTTCCTTTTAGAGAGGAGTGGCGGTTTGAAATGAAGTTCTGAGTGCTAGGTATTTTCATTCCTACGAGGATAGTATTGCTTCTAGGCCACTTCAGTAGACAGAGCCAGGAAATAAATTGTTAAAAATTATAAATTTGTGTTGATATTTAGGGGTTAAAGTTAATATATGGAGCTTTTATTACTTTTAATTTTATATTTGTATCTCTTTTAACATGGAAAATCATTTTATAGTAATGATATATTTATTTTAAATTACTTATTCTACAATATTCGTAAGTGGTTTCAAATTATAATACCATATATTACTATTATAAATTTAAGTATAGATTTTGAAGTTTTCTCTGTAGTTTAAATTTTTTAAAATTTTTTGTCCATAGAAAGTATTCTATAAAGGATAGAAATTTAGAACACTGTACTCAAAACTTATTTGAAATAATACTTCTCTCTGTGTAGCTATATTATAAATTTGATGTATTGACTTATCTGTATCTGTATTATTAATTGTTATTGTTCTTTTCTGCTTTAGTTTTACAGTAGAATATATAGTCTTGATTAAAATCAAAAGTAAGTAAAAATTATACTCAAAGTAATATGGTTTTCATTCCTATCTGCTCCACCCCATTTCTACACCCATACATAGGTAACGAATTTCATTACTTTCTGCTTTATCTTTCCTTTGTTTATTTTAGAAACACTAGGCAAATATGTGTGTAGGTAGATTAATTCATATTTTATTTTCATGCCAAATTTCACATATTATATAAAATCCAGAGTCACTAAATTTTGTGTAAGAATAAATCAATGTCTTGATTTTTCTACATATTTCCNTTCCTATCTGCTCCACCCCATTTCTACACCCATACATAGGTAACGAATTTCATTACTTTCTGCTTTATCTTTCCTTTGTTTATTTTAGAAACACTAGGCAAGTATGTGTGTAGGTAGATTAATTCATATTTTATTTTCATGCCAAATTTCACATATTATATAAAATCCAGAGTCACTAAATTTTGTGTAAGAATAAATCAATGTCTTGATTTTTCTACATATTTCCTATAAATCATTTTATTTTAATACATAGAAATTTTCCTTATTATTTTTCATGACTCTATAGCATCGACCTATTATTGCACCACTGTCTATTCAATATATCCCTTATAAACTAGAATAAAATTAAATTTTGCACCTACAAATGAGGTCTAATGCGTATGTTGTATGTATTTGAGGAGTTAAGTTCTAGCATCCATTTATAAGAAGTTCTGTCTGCAACATTACCAACAAAGTGTTTTTTCAAACTTTTGAATTTCTGCCAATCTTAGAAATACCAATGACATAGTAATATTAATTTGAATTTCTCTCATTATCAGGAATATTAATCCTTTCTTGTTTAGTGGCCATTTTCCTTTTTCTTTCAGTTTCTGTGATTGGTTTATTAATGTCCTTTTTTTTTTTTTTTTTTTTTGGAGATGGAGT
The DNA here is from genome assembly GCF_001698545.2 of Rhinopithecus bieti. Lineage (NCBI taxonomy): Eukaryota > Metazoa > Chordata > Mammalia > Primates > Cercopithecidae > Rhinopithecus > Rhinopithecus bieti. The sequence goes on from NW_016804396.1 coordinate 790,212, forward strand.
CTCGCTTTGTCATCCAGACTGGAATGCAGTGGCGCGATCTTGGTTTACTGCAACCTCTGCCTGCTGGGTTCAAGCAATTCTCCTGCCTCAGCCTCCTGAGTAGCTGGGACTACAGGTACCTGCCATCACGCACGGCTAATTTTTGTTTATTAGTAGAAATGGGGTTTCACCATGTTGGCCAGGCTGGTCTTCAGCTCCTGACCTAAAGTGATCGACTGCCTTGACCTCCAAAGTGTTCGAATTACAGGCGTGAGCCACCGCGCCTGGCCTATTAATGTCTTTTGAGTTAGGTACTGAAACTTTTTTTTCAATTTTGAAAACATTTAGGAAAATTACACTCTACTTCTTGAAGGGAGAGCATCAAGGAATTGGTGGATATATGTTAAAACCACCATATTAATTTTTAAAAATTTCATAAATGCACGTTTCAGACACGAAAATATCCTCTTTCTCTTTAAAGTTTTACCCACTTATTTTAGCATTTGCCAGTGGATCTTGCCTGTACCAATTATCATGTGATGTTCTAAGGTACTTTTTCTTTTTCTCATTCCTTCTACATTTATTCTTGGGGATCCTTCTGTAGAAAAACATTTGTTCCTTAAAACTCATTTAGTTATTTATTGGGACATTTACTTTTATAAACATAGACTAACAGGTTTCTCTTTTATTATTTTACTTATAATCTGACATTATTTTTATTTATTTGGTTGCTCAAATAGTTTCAGACCATTGGGAGTTCTTTCACACTGGCTCCTGTATTTTTTCATTTACTATGTATTTTCTAGCACTACAGAATACATTGCTCTACTTGTGTTTTGCCTGCCATATTTCATGAGCACATAGACGTGCAAAAAACTTTTTTATTTTGAAATATTTGTATGCTTACAGAATATTTACAAAGATAGTGTGAAGTTTTGTTCTGTTTTTGTTTTGTTTTGTTTTGTTTTGTTTTTTGAGGCAGGGTCTCACACTGCCTCGTACAGTGTCAGGGTCTCACACTGTGGTGGTAGGGTGGCACGACCACAGATCGCTGCAGCCTCGGCCTCCTGGGCTCAAGTGATCCTCTCACCTCAACGTTTCAAAGAGTTAGGATTACAAGCATGAGCCACCGTGCCCAGCCTTGAGTTTTGATATATCTGTCATTCAGCTCTTCCTAATGGTAACATCTTATGTAACCATAGTATAATTGTCAAAGCAAAGCAAATAGTTCCTCCATCTTTTCTTATCATTTATGAACTTGACACTTTTGAAGAGTACTGGCCAGGTGATTAATTCACAGAACCACTACCCTCAATGGGGTTTATATAATGTTTTCTCTTCTTCAACTGAGGTTAAGTGTTTTGAGGAAAAATACTATAGGATTACTGAGTTGTATTTTTTAAAACCTGTTTAAGTCCCAGTTTTGTTATCTATAAAATGAAATAAGTGCCTTCCTCATAGGTGTGCTGTGATAATTAAATGAGGCAGTAAATATACTGCTTAGCACAGGACTTGATGCAAAGTAAGGCTTTGATAACATGTTAGGCATACAATCTCCATCGTGTCATCATCATAGTTATCATTGTCATTATTATTATCACTATTATCTTCATTTCCACCATTATTGTGTCAAGAGATAGGTACTGAACACCCAATAGTTTGGTCTTCTGGACTCAAGTGTCACACCTTGCCCTCCTCATATTCTTCCTACACACACCCACTATGGTAATCCATAAACAAACCAAATACATATTTGATCATTTGATCAAGTTATCTCACTTCTTAAAATCTTTCTCTTATATCACGTAACTATCCATCACCTACAGAATTAAGTTTAAACTTCTGCATGTAACACCAAAGTCCTTTATGACCTAGATTCTGCCTGCTTCTTTAGGCTTATCTCCAACTAGTGCTTTGAAAATCTGCTTGCAGGTCGTCACATTAAAGACACTCTGTCTCCTCTTTGTGTCTTAACTCATAGTTTTCGCTGCCTGGTTATTTTTCCACAGCATTCCACATCTACCACCAACAAACTTCCATTATCATGTGAGATTCAACTCCAATTTAATCTCTCTCCAAAAGCTTTTTTTTTTCCTTTTATAACTTGTGATAATACCTGTTTCCTTTTCTTCCCATAACACCCATTCATGCATTCAATTATAGATTAACTAGCTATTTCTTGAACATTTACTATTTTCCAGGCTGGGTGTTAACTAGCAGCCTCGATAAAAGCAATCCTATAAGAATTAGGGCTGCAGGTGTCCAACCAGAGAGCTATGGCAAGAATGGTGACCAACTGTATACATTCTAGTTTGTTCTATATTCAGATTGCTGGCAGTGGTAGCAAAAAATAAATGTTTTGAATCACTGGTTTTTAAAGGCAAACCCATATGAGAACTTTCTGAACACTTACACTGATTATTAATACTTACTTGAAGAGAGTCAGAAACTTAAGGGGTAAGCTTCCTTTAGAAAACTTTATCCCTTCAAGGATTAAAAAAAGGGAAGTCTTAAATTTATGTCACAGCATTAACTGCACTCTTCCCTACAAAATGGATACTTGTAGAACAAGGGCAAAAATATAACTTCAGGAGAAAAATTACTTGGAACACTTTATAGAAAGGAGAAATAAAATTTAAGGCTAAGAAAATAGGTTATGATTTATTAACCTCTCCACCTATTCTTGCTTTTCAGAAGTTGCTCACAGTGACTTTTGGCTATTTCAAAATATGCACCTCAAAAGATCATATTTAGAAAGAATAAGATTAAAACTAGATGGTGAAATTTTAATAGATTCTTTCAATCATTCAATTTCCTTTCTGTTTTATAAAGTACAGTAAATTATTATTCAATGATTCTGTTTTGTCCTGTCTGAGCAAAATATTGTAGTTTTCTTGACAATATCTGACCATTTTATTGGACCAAGTTCACTTAGATGTTAGCCACTGTTTTTGAGAAAAATGAGAAGAGCTTGAAACTCTCTATGGATACCTATGGTGCCCTTAAATTCAGCTATAATTTAATAAATTATTAAAGAAATGTGGTCATATATGGAGTTGAGTAGCAATGATAAATTGACAATAATTGCTTTTAAAATTGAACTCCTAAGTGCTAATGGCTATGCTAGGTGCTTTACATACATGATCTAATTTAACTTTTAAAATAGCCCTTTAGATTAACTATTAATATATCCCTTTTCAGCAGCATCTCAAAGAGATTTTCACTTGCCTAGGGTCAATTAGTTAACAGGGGATCTGGAATTTAAATCTGTATACGTAGGATTTGAAATTCTGTACTTTTTCCCTGTATATATTTGTTGTCATGCAGATACTGGGATGAGGGCAAAAGTATGGAATAAGATGATAGCAGAGAGACACCCTCACTTGGCCAACCATCACAATAATTATAAGTAGCTTTTTCAGAATATAGAACTCCAGGATCCATTGAGATGTAGCGAATCCTCGATGATTTTTAAAGGCATTGGGTGATTTAGATACATCCTGTCCATGGAAAAGGGTTGCGCAACCACTGAAAGGGCATCATAACAAAACATCTGAATTATATTGTATAAAAAGACAAGGACATTTGTCCTTGCAGAGAGAAAAAACACAGCTTAGTGAGAGAATTACTTAGGAATCTTTACAGAAAGAAGAAATAATTTATGGCTAAGAAATTAGGTTATGATTTATTAACCTGATCTCCTAATCTTACTTTTCAGAAGTTGCTTTGAATGACTTTTGGCTATTTCAAAATGTGCACCTCAGAAAATTGTAATTTACTACTTCCGAAGTTATTCAAAAGAATTTGCTGCAGGCTCTCAAAGGCAATTCCAAAGTAGGAGTTTCAGAAATTATTGAGTAATGGAGGTTTTGTGTAGTCTCCCAAAGGAAGAGGCCAGGGCTTACTTTTATAGGTCTGACACAAGTTTCAAGAGCTTTTTCTATTTTTCAAACAACATATTTAAAACAATCACATAATTTTGTGTTAAAAAGCGAGTTTCCATTATTGCTCAATTCACAATTTAAAATATGCCCCTATAGTGTAAAATAACAATATAAGATTAGACAGTCTATTGAAAGAAAATAAAAGAAATTTGGCATTATAATTAAGGGATAATAAACATGTTTAAAAATGAGAGTTTGGGTTTTTGTATTTTATTTATATATATATATAATACATGTATATATAAT
>NW_016804396.1:798382-810554 GCF_001698545.2 Rhinopithecus bieti
CTTTCCATGTTTAGGGCTTCCTTCAGGGTCTCTTGTAAGGCAGTCCTGGTGGTGACAAAATCTCTAAGCATTTGCTTATCTGTAAAGGATTTTATTTCTCCTTCACTTATGAAACTTAGTTTGGCTGGATATGAAATTCTGGGTTGAAAATTCTTTTCTTTAAGAATGTGGAATAGTGGCCCCCACTCTCTTCTGGCTTGGAGAGTTTCTGCCAAGAGATCTGCTGTTAGTCTGATGGGTTTCCCTTTATGTCTAACACGGCCTTTCTCTCTGTCTGCCCTTAACATTTTTTCCTTCATTTCAACTTTGGTGAATCTGACAATTATGTGTGTTGGAGTTGCTCTTCTCGAGCAGTATCTTTGTGGCATTCTCTGTATTTCCTGAATTTGAATGTTGGCCTGCCTTACTAGGTTGGGGACGTTCTCCTGGATGGTATCTTGCAGAGTGTTTTCCAACTTGGTTTCATTTTCCCCGTCACTTTCAGGCACATCAATCAGACATAGATTTGGTCTTTTCACATAATCCCATATTTCTTGGAAGCTTTCTTCATTTCTTTTTACTCTTTTTTCTCTACAGTTCTCTTCTGGCTTCATTTCTTTCCTTTTATTTTCAATCACTGATACTCTTTCTTCCAGTTGGTCTAGTTGGTTACAGAAGCTTGTGCATTTATCACGTAGTTCTCGTGTTATGGTTTTCATTTCTGTCAGTTCTTTTAAGGTCTTCTCTGCATTGATTATTCTAGTTTTCCATTCATCCATTCTTTTTTCAAGGTTCTTAGTTTCTTTGCGCTGGTTACCTAGTTCCTCCTTTAGCTCTGAGAAGTCTGATTGACTGAAACCTTCTTCTCTCAACTCGTCAAAGTTATTCTCCATCCAGCTTTGTTCTGTTGCTAGCGATGAGCTGCGTTCCTTTGGAGGGGGAGATCCACTCTGATTTTTTGAATTTCCAGCTTTTCCGCACTGCTTTTCCACCATCTTTGTGGTTTTATCTGCCTTTGGTCTTTGATGCTGGTGATGTACTGATGGGGTTTTGGTGTGGGTGTCCTTTCTGTTTGTTAGTTTTCCTTCTAACATTCAGGACCCTCAACTGTAGGTCTGTTGGAGTTTCCTTGAGGTCCACTTCAGACCCTGTTTGCCTGTGTATCAGCAGCGGAGGCTGCAGAAGATAGAATATTGCTGAACAGTGAGTGTTGCTGTCTGATTCTTGCTCCGGAAGTTTCGTCTCAGGGGTGTACCCTGCCATGTGAGGTGTGAGGTGTAAACCTAGTGGGGGATGTCTCCCAGTTAGGCTACTCAGGGGTCAGGGACCCACTTGAGCAGGCAGTCTGTCCGTTCTCAGATCTCAACCTCCGTGCTGGGAGATCCACTGCTCTCTTCAAAGCTGTCAGACAGGGGCATTTACCCCTGCTGAGGTTTCTGCTGCTTTTTGTTTAGCTATCCCCTGTTCCCAGAGGAGGAGTCTACAAAGATAGGCTGGCCTCCTTGAGCTGTGGTAGGCTCCACCCAATTTGAGCTTCCTGGAGGTTTTGTTTACCCACTTAAGCCTCAGCAATGGCAAGCACCCTTCCCCCAGCCTTGCTGCCTCTTTGCAGTTAGATCTCAGACTGCTGAGCTAGCAATGAGGGAGGCTCCATGGGCATGGGACCCTCTAGGCCAGGTGTTCGATATAATCTCCTGGTGTGCCATTTGCTAAGACCCTTGATAAAGTGCTGTATTAGGGTGGGAGTTAGCCGATTTTCCAGGTGTTGTGTGTCTCAATTTCCTTTGGCTAGGAAAAGGAATCCCCTTTCCCCTTGTGCTTCCCAGGTGAGGCAATGCCTCGCTCTGCTTCAGCTCTCGCTGGTTGGGCTGCACCCGCGGATCAGTGCCAACTGTCCGACACGCCCCAGTGAGATGAACCCAGTACCTCAGTTGAAAAGACAGAAATCCCGTGTCTTCTGTGCCGTTCACACTGGGAGCTGGAGGCTGGAGCTGTTCCTATTTGGCCATCTTGGGCATGTCCCCCCATTTAATCTTAATACACTCTTGATATAAAGAAATTTCTTCTTTTGAGATGACATCTGCTTTCTTCTTGCATCTACCCATTGTTCTCTGCTCAACTCCCTAACACCCTACCAACTGGAATATCCTCCTTTGCCACATTCTAACCTTAAGAGTTCCAGTGATTGCTAATATCTTTATATAGCATGATTTCAAGCCACTTCATTCAGGATGTGCTCCCTTAAAAGAATTTTAGTTTCTCTATATCCCTCTCAATCCACAAGCATTTTGAAATTAAAAGTTTCACTAGATACTTTTATTATATGATGCCATAATAATGGAATATGATGTAGTAGAAGGACTTCTCATCTGTCTAGGTTAGGATTTTTTTGGTTATTTCTCCTTGCATGTTTATCTTTCTCTGTTGGACTATTAGCTCTCTGAAGGGAACAGAATTTTTTTTTTTTGTCATTACTCTAGTATTCCCATGCCTAGCATAGTGCATGTGCTGTACACAGTTAGTATTATATTTATATCCACTAGTTGAACAGATGAATGGATGGATGTTAAGGTCTGTGGCATAATTATGATTTTAATTCAATAATAAATTACTTTTACTTTCAGTTGGGCTCTGATACAAACTGGTTCATGATAGTCAATCTCATAATCTATTTTTTCCAAGAGCTATAAAATCTTTCTAGTGTGACTTTTTTTTACAAAGAAGAAAACATCACATATCAATAGGATATATCTCGGAGGATGAGGTGATTTTATCTTGTGTAGTAACCAAGTTATTGATGTCTTTTTCCCCTTGAAATTCATTTTATTGGTCTGTCACTTTGGAGTGACATAAGTACTAGGTGATTATTTAGCTGATTTGAAATAGCCTTGATGTCATGGTCTCAACATTTTAATCAATACTATGGATAAGTAGAATTATGAGAGGCTGATCAATGTACAAATAGCATAGATATGGAATATGCTGTGAATACACTGGAATCTTAATCACAGTTGATCTCAGCAGGTTGGAATGATGCTGTAATTTCCTCCTTTTTAACCTAATGCCTAGAAAAGACACAAGAATAAGTCATAATTATATAGCCAGACTTGAAAACTCATGGCAGGCCAGAAGCTATGAAGACATCGAAGAGATGGGAAGCAGATAGGAAGTGATATCAATCAACTGGGTTTTCACAGTAAGCTTTGAAGATCATTTTAGAAATCATGCAGGGCACCTATGGAAGAACCTTGACCCATAAAATGGCACATAATGAAACAAGTGAAAGAGATTCGGGGCCTAGAAAGGTTTTGCTAATGCTGAAAAGGGAATCAAATACTATCTTAGGCCGCATTAATTGAATAAGGGAAGTGGTAGCCCTGTTTCCTATGGATGTGTGGAGTTTTATATTCTTTATCAGGAGTCATTATTAATAAAACATGAATAAAAACTAATACTTCTCAAAGAGTAGCAGCTGAGATTTTTGAGAAAGAACTAAGGATACTGAAATAATGGTTCTGAACTCGGTGTATACTTTGGAATCACTGGAGATTTGTGTTTATTTTTAATACACATATGGATACCCCTCCTCTGAAGGATTCTTACTTCTTAGATCTGGGATGAAGAGAGTATATGCATTTTAAAAACATTTTTACAGATGGTTCAAATTTCCACCTCTGGTTGGAATCATCAAACTAGAAGTAGCTTAGAAAAGTATATTAAGTAGGATATAATGATTGTCTACAAACACAAAAATGACAAAGTTCCTACTCACTGAATCCCCTGAGAAAGGCTGTTGCTCGATTTCCACCTGGGATCTTTTACAATTTCTAAAATTGATAGCTAACTAGATGTGGGCCAAGGGAAATGGCTTTTGGGTAACTAGTGGACTGGGATAAATATTGCTGGCATAGAAGCATTGTGGTTCTTTTTCTCTATATTCTATATTCTCTTTTCAATCCCCACTTCAACACTCTTCTTGTGCCAGGGTAGCCCAGGCCCTTGGGAGTGATATGGGTCTGAACTAGGACTAGGACTAAGAGGATGGGACTAGACCTTAGATGATTATGCACGGTTTACAATTTAGCAAAGATATCAAATTCAGTAGCCCTTTATTTAGAATCTTTCTCTCATTATTGCCACAGCAGCATCAGGTTTGGAAACAGACTTAACTCATTGAAAAGTTAAGTCACTCATCTGTCCTGCAAACTCGGCCAACTTGGTGTTTGAAAGGTGAGATAATTTTCTGCTTTGAAAAAGTCTGCAAGACTTCCTTTTTATTACAAAGTGGTTAAAGGTAGTCACCCATGCCCACAGTTCCTTCACTCTTTCGTCTCCATCCACTATACTTTATTCTCCAAATTTAGTAGCTCTTGGACAAACGGGATTTTTCTGGTTGTGTTTGTAATGATCTAACCTTGAAGATGAGGAAAGGTAAGGTAGGGAATTTAGGAATTTTCCTCCCAAATATTCTTATGATTTTCTCACCTAGGAAAAGAGTGGTAGAGATCATATGATGTCTAGTTTAGAAAGTGAGTATACTTTGGCTTTAAACTTACAATGGTTCAAACATAATTTTACTTTAGTATCTGAGACTTGCCTAGAAGGTTGTTTCACTTGCTTGAATGTTACCACAGATTGTCTTCCTAAATAAGCAAAAGCAGTCAGGCTCACAGTGGTCTCACAGGCCTGAAAGAAAAGAACCAGTAAGATCAGATAGGTCTGCTTCTCGCAGGTGGAGTAGGGGCAACATTGGGAGAGAGTGGAGCTGTGATGAGGAGGTGGGATGGACACGTCATATTTGTGTCTTCAGAAGGGAATCTGAGACCCAAATATACCCTGCCTAGAAGAAAAACACATAGCTAAAAATAAAGGTTCAGTGCAGACAGCTAGTTAGCCAAAGCATCTTTTATGTCCCCTCTGTCAACAGTCCTATCTATTCTAAGGAAGAAGGAATACCTTCTTACATATTCCTTAGGACCAAGAAGATGAGAACAGAGAATTAAATATCTGTTTACTTTCATCTTTTCCATTTTTGTCTGCAGCAGACAAATAAATAGGCTCTTCTCCACTGCTCCCCTCATTTATCTTGGTATTGGTATAAAAGATTTTTATAATGCATTACTTAATTCCTCAGTCTGTAAAACTAACCTCCTACTATTACTTTTAAGGAAGGTACCAATAGAAGTTTTTCCCTCAGCTCAGGATTAATTTAACGGGACTATTAAAGCCATGTTCATATTTCAAGCCTCTCATTTAAAAAATAAACCTCTTAGGCTTTATTAAAGAAATTTCAGACATGGTGGGTGTAGATGAAGCTAGTGTGAGCGTGGAGCATATTTTGGAACATATAGCTGTCTCAGGGCTCCTACATTTTATACCAACAGATGAAAACACTACCAGGTCCTGATGACGGCACTAAGAGCAGACTCCTACATTAAAATCTCCATCACTCTTGAGCTTTTCCCAGCTATAATTCCTATATGCACAAAGGGCCCCTTTAAAATAAGTTAATGACTTTGATTTTGTATCACCAGCTCCATTTATTTATTGATATTCTTACCCTCAAAAATCTATTTCAGGCTGGGCGCAATAGCTCACGCCTGTAATCCCAGCACTTTGGGAGGCTGAGGCTGGTGGGTCACGAGGTCAGGAGATCGAGACCATCCTGGCAAACACGGTGAAACCCCATCTCCACTAAAAATACAAAAAATTAGCCAGGCGTGGTGGCAGGCGCCTGTAGTCCCAGCTACTCTGGAGGCTGAGGCAGGAGGATGGCATGAACCTGGGAGGTGGAGCTTGCAGTGAGCTGATATCCTACCACTGCACTCCAGCCTGGGCGACAGAGCCAGACTCCGTCTCAAAAAAAAAAAAAAAAAAAAAAAAAAAAAAAAAAAAAAATCAATTTCATCACTTCTAAATGATGAACAGAGAACATTCCTATCAGTAAAGTAAGGTCATAATGCATAGTTATTTCATGTTTGGGCCTTGGAGTAATTGGAACCTAGGCTTGAATTCCAACCCTTACATTAATTAGGATGACCTAGAGCAAGCTACTCAACCATCCTGATTCGCAGATTCCTCACTGTAGAAAGGAAATGATGGTAAACCTCAAAGGGAAAAGACAGAGTATCTATTAAGTGCTTGCTGTAGAGTAAGCAGCAAATAAATACAGGCTCATATTTTGATGGTCACCTAACTTACAGAACAATCTTGTTTTCTTTTTCTAATCAGTTAAGCTGAGGCATTAAAAGTCATAGCAATGATGATTTTAAAAGTTATTGATAATGTCAGCTAAGAAGAGGTGACAAGTCAGACTGCAAAGCAGTAAGACAAGGTGTTTATTGGGGTCTTACGAATTGTAATTTGGGAGACACAGATTTAGCTAGAAGCCAAATTATGTTCTGAAGAGAGAGAAGAGTGTAGGGTTTTTTTGTTTTGTTTTGTTGTATTAAAAAAAAAAAAAGAAAGCTCAGGGAAATTACACAAGTTGTTTTGAAAGAATTATCATTCGTGGAGGTAGCTGTCATAGCACATGGGTCCATAATTCATTGGTCGTTGCCATTGAGGAGCTGCAGTGCTAGAGAAATTCAGCTGTTTCCAGGATGTTGTGGTCTGGTGGTTTGGCCCAGTTTAAAAGTTCCAGGCAAGTTTCTATAATAAGTTTCTGGGTATTGTTTTGTTTTGTTTTGTTTTTTGCATGGTTGCAGGCATTGCAGGCAGTCATTAGAATGGCTTCTTGACTCCGTTTTAGAGCTCTGAACTTGAGTGATTACATTTTGTATATCACATTTCACAATAATAATTGTAATTTAATTTTACTTTTACTATAGTGGTAAATTTATGTGCATCATCTGGTGTATAATAAACATTCTTATCCTCATGTTTCTGAGGTGGAGAGTAAAGCTGGAAATTAAAGCTAAATATTCTAAGTAAAATTTATCCTAACCCCCGCTGCCTCATCCAAAAGAAATCCTCTATGCTGTTTTTCCTTTATCTTTTTTTGATTAAACTTGACCTTTTTCACAATGAGTGCCATAAAAATCCAACTCTGAGACAGTAGTGGAAAAGATAACTTTAGGGGATGATATAAGCTGGAAACACATTTTGTTTATAGCACTCACTTTATCCCAGGGCATTCTAGATAGAATGAGGGCCGCCTTGGGCCACTGGCTTTTCAGGTATTCATTAATCCTGAAGAAAGCTTCAGGTTGGGGTCATTACCGCTTAATTACAGTTTGTGATTACTGGCACATTCTTCAGTGACCTTATTCTGTGTGTTGGCCTGTTTGTTCATAAGAGAATCCATGCAGCTGGAAATTTTGGCTGACTAGAAAGTTTAAATGAGGATTTTTTTGGCTTGAATTGAAGGCTGTTCTTGCTGAAATGTCAACACATTTTTCTCCCATCTGGATATAGTTAATCACGGTGCTTGCTTTTATATACTTATTTTTTTAATAAGCTTTGCTTTTGAGGTGTGCTTGAACTTATCAAAATGTTGTTTTAAAGCAGAGCTTCAAGCGGAAGTGCTCCTCTATCATTATTTACTCTTTGTGGGCATAACAGGGGAAGTTTTGTCATGAACACTTCAGCATCTTCAAACCTGTAATCTAGGTGACATTCCAGACTGTGAAGAAATTGGAGGAAATTTAAACTTTATGAAGAATCTAAGAATAATGTTGTTCTACAGACACAGAAAAGGAGACCTGATCTAGTAGCAATGATAACTTGGCTAGGAATTGGTAAATCTGGCTGGATTTTATGCTGAATTACAACTGATTCCTGGGCAAAATAGTTTTACTTCCTTATTTACACTTGTTATTCATGCCACAGATACTGAGTGTATCCTTTCAGCTACACATTGGGGAAGATTTGTGGATACTGAACTCTGTGAAAACTGGGATAGTGCTTTCTCTTTCATGATTGTATCTACAATACCTTCACAGTGTGTGACAATACATAAACAAATGAGTGCAGCGGGGCTCCAGTAAAATTGTATCTGTGGACAATGGAATTTGAACATCATATAATTTTTGTATGTCATGAAATTTTTGAGTTTTTTCAACTATATAAAAATGTGAAAACTATTCTTAGCTTCTGGACTGTACACAGATAGCATTTGGATATGGCTTATATGCTGTAGTTTAGCAACTCCTGATGTATACCACAAACAAAAGAAACAGTAGCGTGATCACTGTTCGTAATAGATCTTCTGGGTTTTATGGGAACATATGGAACTCTTGAGTGTCTGGATACTGCTTAAGGAAATGATGGCTTCTTGTTGGAACCACAAAAAGAGAAAGGATAATCCTGTTAAAGCCAAAGAGAAGATTATGTACAAGAGCCCACAGGCAAGAGAATAAAGTATGACCAGAGTGTAAGATGGGAAATAGTGAGAAATGTGCAGTCTATAGAGGTAAGCAGGGGCCATATTCTGAATAGCCTTGTATGTCATATAAAGGATTTTGGAGCTATAGGAAGCCTTTGGAAGGTTTTAAATAGTAAGCAAGTATAAGATTAAATTTGCAGTTTAAAATATCTCTATGGATGCACATGGAGAATGGAAGAGACATAGCTGTGTCCAATATGATTTTGCTTACAAAAACAAGTGGCGGGTCAGATTTGGCCTGGGGTTTATATTTCACTAAACCCTACTCAAGAGTCTGACAACCTGATTGCAGTCTTATTTCCTGACTGTTGTTTGTTTTTGTTTTTTTCTGTTTGTTTATTTTGGCAAATTACTAAAATTCTTTAGTATACTGTTCTGATGAACTCTTCTTTTCAAGGAAAAGTCCATCAGAAGTCCATAAATCTAAAGGAAGTTTGGAAAAACTTAAAACTTTCATTTACTATGTTTAAAGAAAGCAGCAGCTCTGGGTAAATGTCAGACTATAGCTATTTTATTTCATTTCATTCAATGCTATTACCACCTTTCACCAGGGAATCTGTCCTTCTCTAGGGTACTTTGCCCCATTATTAGTTTTGATATTTCCTTTTCCTCATATCTGGGTCCTGTTTCCCAACTCATGTTATTGAGGTTCCTGCATGACATTGGCTACATTGACTTGAGTTGTAAGATGATCAACTAGTTAACTTGAAATCTAGGCCTAGTTTTCTAATTTCAGTAACTTCAAATGAAGTAGAGGGAAGGGAGGGATGAAGAGAGGCTGGTTAATGGATACAAATATATGCTTAAATAGAAGAAATAAGACCTAGTGTTCAATAGATCAATAGAGTGACTGAATTAACATTAATCAATTGTACATTTCAAAATAGCTAGATGAGAATAATTTGAATGTTCCTCGTGTAAAGAAAAGACAAATAAGGCAGTAAATATCCCAGTTACCCTAACTTGATTATATGAATATGTCCAACTAGCACATGTATCCCCAAAAAAGCACATCTAATATATATCAATGAAAAAAAGTCAAGTAGAGAATGGCAAGGACTATTTGCCAAATTATTTAATTTTAAAGACATTTTGCCAATTTTGATACAAAAAATAACAATTTTTCAAGTGTTAAGATCCCAAAGACTACCTAGAATTCAAATATATATAAGAGGCAAAGTGACATAAAATGACAGGCTCACATGAAAACACTAATAAAGATGGATATGAGAAGACTCTATAGAAGTAAAGGCTTCTTTTTTATCAGATGATTGGGTGCAAAAATCCAAGGTTGAAAGTTTGGGCTATAAGAATAGATACTAGAAGTTTGACAAGTCATGAACTTACTGATGTTCTGAAAAATTTGTGCAATTATTATTTTTTGTTTTAAAAAAGAAAAAAATCCAAGAGATCTTTACAACATAAATTACCATGTGTAATGTGTAGCAGAAAGATTCCTGAACTGGAGGACTGATAAGACCAGGATTATAATCTGTCACTCACTAGTAGCCATTTGTCTTTGAGCAGGTAATATGACACCCTGTGAAATGAGAAGAAAGGGATTATTACTGTATTATTGTCTTGTGTTCAAATTTGCTCCTTACCTCTGCCACCTCATCATTCCAGAGCAGTTGTAGAATGTCAGTAAGGGTAATTTTCCCAAACATTAGTCAATGTGCATACTTAAAACATTAGTACTATTTATAATACTAATATAACAATTAATGCAATGTTATATTAGTACAATTATGCTAACAACAATTATTCACAAGTTAACCACTCAGAAAAATTTTAAAATAGATCATATGTTGATTGAAAGGCTTGTATTGTGTAGATGAAATTCTTCCAAAATGTATCTGTAGATTTTAATCTCAATCAATGCCCTAGAAAGTAAGTTATTTTTCCACTTGGGCTATGAAGAACTCAAAAGACTGTTACCCCTAGCCTAACAATGAGAAAAAGCCAGATAATCTACAAAATCATAGCTTTTATTATAGCCGTCAGAGAGTCCTGAGGTCACAAGAAAATGAAGAAAACTGAATTATGAATAGTAACGGATCCCATGGTATAGGGAGGGCTGACACAAACCTTTTCACCTTTTGCAGAGGATGGGAAGAATAAATAGCTTTCGGGGAGTGGCAGGCAAGATGGCTGAATAGGAACAGCTCTAGCCTTCAGTTCCCAGCATGAACAACACAGAAGATGGGTGATTTCTGCATTTTCAACTGAGGTACCGGATTCATCTCACTGGGGAGTGCCGGACAATTTGGTGATGGTCAGCAGGTGCAGCCTGATCAGCGAGAGCTGAAGCAGGGCGAGGCATCGCCTCACTTGGGAAGCACAAGGGGGAAGAGAATCCCTTCTCTTAGCCAAGAGAAATTGAGAAACACAACATCTGGAAAATCAGGTAACTCCCACCCTAAAACTGCACTTTACCAAGGGTCTTGGCAAATGGCACACCAGGAGATTATATCCCATACCTGGCCTGGAGAGTCCCACGCCCATGGAGCTTCCCTCATTGCTAGTACAGCAGTCTGAGATCTAACTGCAAGGCAGCAGTGAGGCTGGGGGAGGGGCACCTGCCATTGCTGAGGCTTAAGTAGGTAAACAAAGTCTCCAGGAAGCTCAAACTGGGTGGAGCCCACTGCAGCTCAAGGAGGCCTGTCTGTCTCTGTAGACTCCATCTCTAGGTGGAGTCTGACAGCTGTCTGACAGCTTTAAAGAGAGCAGTGGATCTCCCAGCACGGAGGTTGAGATCTGAGAGCGGACAGACTGCCTGCTCAAGTGGGTCCCTGACCCCTGAGTAGCCTAACTGGGAGACATCCCCCACTAGGTGCAGATTGACACCTCACACCTCACACGGCGGAGTACACCCCTGAGACTAAACTTCCGGAGCAAGAATCAGACAGTAGTATTTGCTGTTCAGCAATATTCTACCTTCTGCAGCATCTGCTGCTGACACCCAGGCAAACAGGGTCTGGAGTGGACCTCAAGCAATCTCCAATAGACCTACAACTGAGGGTCCTGACTGTTAGAAGGAAAACTAACAAACAGAAAGGACACCCACACCAAAACCCCATCAGTACGTCACCAGCATCAAAGACCAAAGGCAGATAAAACCACAAAGATGGGGGAAAATCAGGGTAGAAAAGCTGGAAATACAAAAAATCAGAGCGCATCTCCCCTTCCAAAGGAACACGGCTCATCAACAGCAATGGATCAAAGCTGGGCAGAGAATAACTTTGACAAGTTGGGAGGAGAAGGTTTCAGTCGATTAAACTTCTCAGAGCTAAAGGAGGAACTACGTACCCAGTGCAAAGAAACTAAAAATCTTGAAAAAACAATGGAAGAATGGATAACTAGAATAATCAATGCAGAGAAGGCCATAAACGAACTGACAGAGATAAAAACCATGGCACGAGAAATATGTGACAGATGCACAAGCTTCGGTAACTGACTCGATCAACTGGAAGAAAGAGTATCGAATGAAGATCAAATGAAGGAAATGAAGCAAGAAGAGAAGTCTAGAGAAAAAAAAGGAGAAAGAAATGAACAAAGCCTCCAAGAAATATGGGATTATGTGAAAAGGCCAAATCTACGTCTGATTGGTGTGCCTGAAAGTGAGGGGAAAAATGGAACCAAGTTGGAAAACACTCTTCAGGATATCATCCAGGAGAACTTCCCCAACCTAGTAAGGCAGGCCAACATTCAAATTCAGGAAATACAGAGAATGCCACAAAGATATTCCTCGAGAAGAGCAACTCCAAGACACATAATTGTCAGATTCACCAAAGTTGAAATGAAGGA
>NW_016804396.1:813815-858545 GCF_001698545.2 Rhinopithecus bieti
AAAAAAAAAAAAAAAAAAAAAAAAAAAAAAAAAAAAGTAATTATCTGTGACATGCAGTAAAGCAAAGCACAATAAAATGAGATATTCATGGAATCAACCCAAATGCCCATCAAGGACAGACTGGATAAAGAAAATGTGGTACACATACACCATGGAATACTATACAGCCATAAAAGGGAATTCGATCATGTCCTTTGCAGAGACATGGATGAAACTGGAAGCCATTATTCTCAGCAAACTACCACAGGAACAGAAAACCAAACAGAGCATGTTCTCACTCATAAGTGGGAGCTGAACAATGAGAACACATGGACAAAGGGCAGGAAACAACATGCACCAAGGCCTGTGCTAAGGGCAGTGGGGGGAGACAGAGCATCAGGATAAATAGCTAATGCATGTGGAGCTTAATACCTAGGTGATGGGCTAATAAGTGCAGCAAACCACCATGGCACACATTTACCTATGTAACAAACCTACATATTCTGCACGTGTATCCCAGAACTTAAAATAAAATACATAAAAAAAAAAAAAAAAAGAATAAATAGTTTCATAGAAGCATGCTGGAAAAAAATTAACTAAGAATGTAAATGCTTTTAAAGGCCAAGAGTGGGCTAAGATTTCAGTTTAGATAAATGGAGAGCCCCAATCACAAGGAGCCTTTGCCCTAACTCACAAACTGTTCTCCATGGGCCTCCACTAGGTGCTCACAGACAGACTGGGTGCAAGGCAAGAGACTGGAAAGCCCCCTCACCCCTGGCCTATAGTGGGCTAGATGTGCAGGAGCTAACTAAATGCCACTGGGTGTCAGGCAAAAACACTGTCCACCTCTGCAGATCCTTCCTCCATAGGAAACAAAAGACTTCAGAGACTGTGAGAGGATAGAAAAAACTCTTACCATAAGGAATGCTAAAGAAAGAGCAGAAAAACCTCTTGCGTCAAGAATCATGCACCAGTACAAAGCAGAGTTATGTTACTACTTGTGGAGGACCAGAAAACATCTCTTGCCTAACACTTGACACAGATTTTAAAAAGAGTTTGGGTGCTATGGGAAGGAGAAGGAGAAGGAATGCTAAAAATACCTCATTCACAAGATCCATATGAAGAAGCCTTGCTTTACTTAGCCTGAGGTTGAACCAGGGGAACAAGAACCCTCCTCACCCGCACCATGCAGCTAACACCAAGTAACCGGCAGAAGCAACCCGCTGATGGAAAAGGGTGTAAGGAGACTCGTTCTGTGATTCAGACATTCAGGAACTGCTGAAATGGAGGGATAGAAAAAGACACTAGAGGCCCTCCAGCAGCCCCATCCTCTATGCAGAAGACGGCAGCCCAACACTGAAGGTATCTGACGACTGGCTCACTGAGGATAATGACAGCAACAAAAAAAAGCCCAACCCAACTCAGTTATTGACTAGATTGAGTCAAACTCTCCCTGTAATAACAACCTGAGAGAACTCATTTCTGGGAATAAATACTATTTGCCTCAGACTCTACTGCTATTTGAAATGTTATGTTTAGCATGCAATCAAAAGTTATGTGACTCGCAAAAAGAAAACGAAAGGCTCACTGTGAAAAGAAAAAATAATTTGCAGAACTAGACACAGAGAGAATCCAGCTATTAGAAGAATGAGATAGGAGTTTAAGATTACCATAATTAACAAGTTAAAGTATCTAATAAAAAGGGTGGACAATATATATGAGTGAATGGGGACTTTCAACAGAGAGACAAAAATTAGTTTAAATGGCAAAATATTAGAAATTAAGAAAAACGGGCTGTCAGAGGTGAAGATTTCCTTCAACAGGTTGATCTCACACTTGAGTAAAGAGTGAGCTTGGAAGTAGGCTAATAGAAATAACCCAAAATAAAACACAAAGAGAAAAACAATGCTAAAAACAAAACAAAACAAACAAACAAAATCAATGTAACATCCCAGAGTTGTGGGTCAATATCAAATGGTCTAAAATATTAACGAATTGGAATCTCAGAAGGAGAAAAGATACAGAAACAAGCAGAACAAATATTTGTATAAATAAAAGCTGAGGATTTTTCAAAATTAATGAAAAACAGATCTATGTTGTTAAAAACAGATCATTCAACAAATAACAGATCCATGAAGCTCAGACTACCCCACAAAGAATATGGCGTAAACATATCTATATATGTCATAGAAAACTGCTGAAACAAAGATAAGAAGAGATTATTGTAGGCAGCTGAAGAAACATGAACATTTTAAACATGCTGTTCATTTTAAACATATGAACACACAGTATCTCAGTCCATTCAGGTTCCTATAATAAAATATCAGAACCTAGGTAGTTTAAAATCATAATAAATTTATATCTCACAGTAGTGGGTAGTGGAGTAGTGGAGATTGAGACATTCAAGATCAAGGCATCAGCAGATTCAGCATCTGGTGAGGCCTCCCTCTCTGGTTTATAGATAGCACACTAGGTGTGTTCTCACATGGCAGAAGGTGCAAGCTAGCTCTCTGACGTCTCTGTTATAAGAGCCACTGTGTTAGTCTGTTTTTCACTGTTATAAAGGAATACCTGAGACTTGCTAATTTGTAATGAAAAGAGGTTTATTTGGCTCACGATTCTGCAGATGGTACAAGCATGGTACTTCTATCTGCTTGGCTTCTGGTGAGACCTCAGCAAGTTTTTACTCATGGAGGAAGGTGAAGGGGAGCAGCTCTGCCACATGGTGAGAGAGAGAGAGAGGAAGAGAGAGGGGTGGAGGAGCCAGCTTCTTTGAACAACCAACTCTTGTGTGTGAACTAATAGAGCAAAAATTCACTCTTTACAAGGGAAGGGCACCAAGCTATTCATGAGAGATCCGTCCCCATGACCCAAACACCTCCCGCTAGCCCCACCTCTTACATTGGGGATCATGTTTCTGCGTGAGATTTGGAGAGGACAAACATCCAAACGATATCAGGCACTAATTCTAATCATGTGGGCTCTACCCTCATGACTTGATCACTTCCCAAAGGCCCTTCTACTAACTCCATCAACTTGAGGTTAGGATTTCAATGCATGAATTTGGGAGGGAAAAGTATTAAGTCTATTGGAGCATAGGTCAGTAAGAAGTAAAAAGACAGATTGTATTCTGTCTTTATAGATTATAAAGTGTTCAATAGATCAACAGAGTGACATTACTAAAATTCTTCAGTTAACTTACAGGTTTGTTTTTGTTTTTTCTACGTCTCTTCTTATCTTTATAGATTAGAATGTAGATTATATTCTAATCACTAATTACAGGAAGACTGGAGTGACTCTATTAATGGAAGACATAACAGACTTAAAAATTAAGGATATTACCATGGATAAAAAGGGATATTACATAATGATAAAGAAACTAATTCATCAAGAAGATATAACAATCTTAAATGTTTATGTACCCAATTACAAATCTTCATATATGTATGTATATATCTATCTGAATGTATATATGCATATATGTGTGTATATGTATGTATCCTGATGAAACGCTCAAAAGAAAAATAGGTAAATCTACAAAGATAGTTAAAGATCAACATTCCTCTGTCTAATTAATAGAAAAGTAGACAAAATCAGTAAGACTGTATAATACCTGAATGACATGATTAACCACTTGACTAAAATGACATTTAGAGAACAATTATTTTAATAACAGCAAATACACATCTCAAAATACATATAAAATATCTAGTGAGGTATTTATATTCTTGACTGTCAGATAAAGTACACCAAATTTCTTAAATGGACTTATGCTAGAAATAAATGACAGAAAAATATATGGTGAATCTTCATATATTTGGAAATTAAACCACATATTTCTAAACAACTATTGCATCAAAAAAGAATTTAAAAGGGTCATTAGGAAATAATTTTAATTTAATGAAAATCAGAATATATTATACTTTATGTTATGCAGCTAAAGCAGTGCTTGAAGGAAAATTTATAGCATAAAATGCTTACACTTGAAAAGAAGAAAGATTTAATGTGATTTATCTTAATGTGCTAAGGTTCCACTGTAAGACAATAGCAAAATAAAAGCAAACTAAATCCAAAGCAAGCAAAAAAAAAAAGAGGATAAAATGAAGGTAGGAGTTAAACTAAAAGTAATTTTAAAAATAGGGAAAATCAATAAAGTGAAATGCTCTTTCTTTGGAAAGATGAAATTGATAGACTTCTAGACACAGATGATAAATATCAGTGAAGAAAGATTATCACTAGATCATACAGACCTTGAAAATATTAATAAGAAAATATTATGAATATCTTTATTGTAATAAATTTGATGGCATGGGTTTAATGGTTCAATTTATAGAAAGACACAATCTACGAAAGCTAATTCAAGAGAAGGCAGATAACTTAAATAGCTTTCTATCTGGCAACGATAATCTTTGCACAAGGGCACTCCAAAAAGAGATGGCTTCACTGATTAATTTTACTAGACATTTACATGCTACAACAATTCTTCCATATAATAGAAGAAGAAGGAATACTTCCAATTCAATTTAGGAGGCAAATATTATCCAAATACTAAAATGTAGACAAAGACATTACAGGAAAAGAAAACTATAGGTCAATATTTCTTACAAACATAGATGCAAAAATCCTTAAAAATAACATGACAAAATGGAATCCAGGAATAAATAATGATAATGCATTATAACCAAGTAGGATTTATCTGAGAAATGCAAAGTTGGTTCAACATTCAAAAATCAATATATATAATTCATTCAAACAGACATAAAATCTACCAGGTTACTCTTTAGAAATTGATAAACTGATTCTAAATTTTATTTTGAAATTAGAAATGTCAAGAATAGTCAAATCTTGAAACCAATTCTCGAAGAAAAAGAAAACCAAAGACTAATAATGCCAGATGGCAAAATTACAGTGAATAAGACAATGTCATATTGGTACCAGGACAAACAATAGAACTGAAGTACAGTTCCAGGAACAAGCCAAGACACATGTAATCACTTAATTTATTACAAATTTTGCAGCGTAGCACTGTGGGAGAAAGGTTGGTCTTTTCAACAAGTACTTGTTTAATTGAGTATACAGATGAGAAAATAAGTCTTGATCTCTACCATAAAATATAAACAAAATAAATCTCAGAGAGTAGTCTGAAATTTGAAAGTTAAAATGTAAGTTTTTTTAAAATTTGAAAATTATATTAGTGCTTAAAATGGGCATTTACTTTAAAATATACAAAACTTACTAACTTTAAAGAAGAAAAACCAAGTTGAACTAGTAGATTAAGAACTTCTGTTCATGAGAATACTCCATTTAGAGAATAAAAATATATGTCACAGAGTGGGAGAAGATTTTTTGTAACGCAGATGTCTAACAAAGGATTTTTACCCAGAATATATTAAGGACATCTTCCAATTAATAAAAGAGGTCATGGGGGGAGGTCAGCAACACAACAGGGAAATGATTTAAATGGGCACTTTATAACATAGGATGCCAATTGACCTGGAAACATATGACGAGATCCTCCACTTCATTAAGAATCAGCGAAATTCAAATTCAAAACTGCAATATGATATCACTACCCTCTGGGGAAAATGTAAAAGACAGAAAATACCCACTGTTAGTGAGGATGTGAAGCAACTGAAAATGTAAATTGGTATAACCACTTTGAAAAAATAGGTGGCAGTATCTAACCAACCTGAATATATTTATATTTATATTTATACATTATATGACCCAGCAATTGGATTCTTGCCATATTCCCAAAAGAAGTGTATACATTTGTTCTTCAAAAGACATATACAAAATAAGCTTTGTAGAAGTCTTACTCATAATAATGAAAAGTATCCAAATATCCAGCCATAATAGAAGGATAATTAAATTGGTACTGGGATGTACCAATACAATAGAGCAGTGAGAATTTTAACAACTCTAACTATATGCAATTACATAGATGGTTCTTAAAAATATAATGCTGAACCAAAAAAGCAGAGATGAAAGAATACATAGTTTATGATTCCATCGATACAAATTTTAAAATGTGACAAAATATTTTTTGCAGCACTAAGATTCTAGATGGTCATTGCTTTTGAGGGCAGATGGTAGGAGGTGTCACAGATGAGTTTCTGGAGTGTTGGTGATTTTTAAATTTCTTGATCTGGATGCTGGTCAAATGGGTATGTTTACTTCATGACAACACCTTAAGCTGCACACTTCCAATTTTTGTACTTACTATATTTATGTTTTATTCCAATATTTAAAAAATTTATATGCAATATGCTCTATTAAACTTGGAAACCACAAACAATATTCATGAATGATGAGATTAAAAAGAAACACATCTCTATGTGGGCAGAGAATAATAAAACTTCTCAAACAAGGTGAAAAAAAAATTCTGCCATCAGCCAAGATGAGGAAACTGTGACTGGATTTACCCTTCTGCCTAAATCAGGTAAAAACCCAGACAAAATCTATGAAGCAGAAATTTTTAGACATTGGGCCTTAGGCAGCATGGGACAGTTATACCTGGGAGAGGAAAAGCAAACGAAGTGAACACTATGATTGCACTAGGTAACCACTTGGAGAGTTTCCAGGCTGCAGCATGACGAGAAGATATCAGGCAAAGCCTGGTAGTCCCCGAGTTGAGGAGACAGACTTGGGTGTCCTCAGAAACCAAGATATAAGGTATATAAAGAATATTGAAAATAAATTTCTAAAGGTGAAAATTACAATGTTTAATATAAAAAATACATTGGATGAGATTAACAGGATATTAGACAATGAAGAAGACACATTAATGACTTGTATCTAAATAGAAACTATAACAAACAGTATTAAAAGATTGAAAAAATGTAAGTATTACATCAATGAGACAAGGGACAAGTTTAATTGGCCAACTAGCCATTTAATTGGAGTTCCCAAAAGAGAAGAGAGAGAAAAAATAGTGTAAAAATACTGATAGCCTATGTTCTAGAATAATTGAATCAGAATACCTGTGGGTGGCATCTGGAGATCAAGAGTTGGACAGGAATGGTATATGTGTGCTGAGAATAGGATAAATCAATGACCTAACCCAATGAAAGCGGCTTTCCAAACCAGGATATATGTTATTGACCAAAACGGAAGTGAAATCTGACAACGGTGGATTTTTGGAAGGAGCAGAACCTGTGACATGAAGGAGAAAGCCAAAGCTACGGGAATTTACATAAGGGCAGTCTTTCGTGAGACTTGGCAAGGAGACAGCAAAACATTGATCTGATTGGTGGTTGGGAAGGTGATTATTTCGGAGAACCCGTAATAAGATCATAGGATCTTATTATAGTATAATTTCTGCTCCTCCTTGCTCTGAGTTGATAGATTTTCAGGACCCAGTCTTGTCATTTCCAAGTAAGGTAATTATATTTTGTGAGTAAGAGATATGATCCTCAAAAGATATCTTGGTGGCTGCAGCAACATCCCAAATGGAATCAGCTGCAAATTCCCAAGATTCAAGATTGCACAAAATTAATATTAACCCACTCTTAAAATAATATATATTTCAAGAGAGGAAGTGAGGGAGAAAAGACACACACAATGAAGGAAAAAAGACACATACAGATTAGCTTTTAGTTTCAAACTCTACTATTATTTTGTTTCTAATCTTGTCTCCCAAAAATGGATTGTAAATATTTTGTAAATACCATGAAATTAGGAATATATCTTATTATTAAGTTTTTACCACTAGCATAGCATTAGTGTTTAATTAATATTTGTTTAGTAGTTTGATAGGCAAAAATGTATTTGTTGTGTATGTCTAATAGATGAATTGAATGCTCCCTGAGATTTTGTTACAACTCTCAACTGATGGGCGTTGCTATCTTGGGCTACCTAATGGCAGCTCTGCTTTATAAACACATATACATTTTGATGTAAACTTTTAATTGAAATATATCTACAAAAAGTGCAGAGATCAATAGTGTATGGCAGAACAAACTTTCACAAAGTGAACAAACTCATGTGACCAGCACCCAGATTAAAAACGGAACATCACCTGGATCCCAGAAGGTCTATTCTGTCTCTTTACATTTGGTAGCTTTATTTTATTTTATTTTATTTTATCTTTATTTTATTTTATTTTTTTGAGACGGAGTCTCGCTCTGTCACCCAGGCTGGAGTGCAATGGTGCAATCTCGGCTCACTGCAAGCTCCGCCTCCTGGGTTCATGCCATTCTCCTGCCTCAGCCTCCAGAGTAGCTGGGACTACAGGCATCCACCAGAACACCTGGCTAATTTCAGGATGGTCTCGATCTCCTGACCTCGTGATCCACCCGCCTCAGCCTCCCAAAGTGCTGGGATTACAGGCGTGAGCCATCACGCCCAGCCTACGTTTGGTAGCTTTCTAAGAGCAACCACTATCTTGAATTGTGACACCATAGACTAATTTTGCAATCTTTTGAGTCTGACTTCTTTTGCTGTATATTTGTGACATATCTGTATTTTTTGTGTATAGTTACAGTTCATTCTCACTGCTGAATAGTATTTATTGTCTAAATATGCCACTATCTATTTATTCAGTCTACTGTTGTTAGATATTTGAGTAGCTTCCTATATGGAGATATTATAAACAGTGTGCTATGAACATTCTTGGACATGTCTTTTGGGGAATATGCTTATGCATTTTGTTGAGTTTGTATCTAAAAGCAGAACAGCTGGGTCAAAGATATGCACAGCTTAGCTTTAGTAGATACTGCCAAGCATTTCTTCAATTTATACTCCCACCAGCAATGTATGAGAGTTTCAGTTGCTCTACATTGTTACCAACATTTGGAATTGTTAATTTTTTTAATTTAAGCTTTTTTGGTGTGTAGTAGCACTGCTTTGTGATTTAAATTCTCATTTTTCTGATTCTTAATGAAACTGAGCTCCTTTCCTTATGACTATTGGCAAATGTAAATTGATAAGTGCTTTTGTGAAACACTTGGTAATATCTTTTGCCCATTGGTTTTCTTTCAATTACATATATCATGTGTTATTGATTTGTAGAAGTTCTTTGCATATTATAGCTATAAATCTTTGTTGGATATATGTGTTGCAAATCATTTCTCTGGCTTTGTGGGTTGCCTTTTTACTTGTTTAATGCTGTCTCCATATGAGACTGTATAAGCTTTATTTAGTCTTTTAGAAGCTTTCTGTTTAAATTTTAATTTCCTGCCTGCTACTGTTTCAGAATTTGGTAACTGTCATGAGAAGAAAGCTAGCAATATGATTTAGACTCCCCATTTCTTTTTTTGTAGCATTCTTGTCTGAGTACATATTTCAGATTCTCATTGTATTAGTCAGGGCTCTCCAGAGAAACAGTATTCATGGTATAAATAAACAAGTTATAGCTATATATGTAATATATATATTACATATATAGATAATTCAATGAAATATATATATTTCAGTGTTGCAATTTAGTCTGAGTCTGAAGATTTGAGAACCAAGGAAGCTGATTCCAAAGGCCTGAGAAGAGGGCTAGGAAGGCCTCTGGTATAAGTCCTGGAGTTTGAAAACCCATGAACCAAAAGCTTCAGTGTTGTGGAGCAGAAGATGGATGTACCAGCTCAAGAAGAGAGAGAAATAATTTACCCTCCTTTCACATTTTTGTTCTATTCAGGCCATGAACGAATTGAATGATGCTGCCCACATTGGTGAGGATGGATATTCTTTGCTCAGTCTACTGATTCAAATGTGAATCTCTTCCAGAAACACCCTCACAGACAGACCAAGAAATAATGTTTTACCAGGTATCTGGGCATCATTTAATCTACACAAGTGGACACATACAATTAACCATAACATGTATCCTTTGGCTCATGCACAAAATTGCCACATGCCACAAGGGTAAATATAACTATAGAATTCTGTTTATTTCTGCTATGTTCTTCCCTTTCTGGAGTTATGGTTTTTCCAATTCTCTTTACTGTTCTAGCAGTGTGAAGACTTCAAACAGATGATTACCATATGTTATCTGGCTTTTTTTTTTTTTTTTTTTTATTCTCAGGGGCAGCATCGGCCTGCCAAAATCTACTTCTTCCCATTTTTAAGTAAAAATCTACCACAGAATATTTTGGACTGATGTACACTGACATCAGCTATCATATATCAATCAACGAAGAAATACCAGCAGAGAAGTATTTTATGTAAAATAAACCCACAAGTATTGCTAATCTCAGTACTGTTACATTTTTTACTGACCCTGGGCATCAGCAGATCTGAAGAGTAGTATCTCTTGATAATTAAGGGACATCTCAGTTTTACTTGCTTTTGGGGATTGAACCCTGATTAGCAGTACTGGAAAATTAAAGTGGAGTTGATTATTCTAATAAAGTGAAAGAAGTGAAACAGAAACATATTTAAAGATGTTTAAACACATTAGTAATGATTGTCTTGTGCATGACTAGTTTTTTGCCAATTTGAGTAATGTTAACTGAATCATGGGTTTGATCTTTCTCAGAAAACCATGAAAAGAAACTGAAAAATTACTTGGCAAATCACACACACACACACACACACACACACACACACACACACACACACAATGTGATTTGTTTTGAAATGAATTCCTAACCTATATTACCAGCCCAATTCCTGTTTTTGTGCCAAGGGTGGAACTTGAGCATATGACATCTTAGCTACGGCTGGCTAAGGCAAAAACACTGACTTAGACTGGCAAATCCCATGGCTGTTGCTAACAGTAACACAGTAACAACATGAAGAATCTGAGTTCTTTCATGTACATTGTCTCTCTTACTGGTATTTTAACTGAGGCCACTTAATTGAGCCTTAGCAGTGTTTGTATACACAACAATTACTTTTCAAAAATCTAAATAGCTATTTCAAAGTGAAGCAGAAACACTAATAATACGTGGACCCCTCCAGGGGATACTTCTGGACTTTAAATTTAGAGCTTAGAGATTTCGTGAGAATGATTCAAAATATGTGTGTTTCCTTTTAATAGAAAATTCCATATCCAAGCAACATTCAGTAAGGGTTGGCACAAATAATGTGACATTTGAATAATAACAGTTAAATATCTAAGTCAAAGATGTTTGCTATAATTCTAATCTTAAAAATACCATTTATCGGCAGGGCACAGTGGCTCACGCCTGTAATCCCAGCACTTTGGGAGGCCGAGGTGGGCAGATCACAAGGTCAGGAGGTCGAGACCATCCTGGCTAACACGGTAAAACCCCTGTCTCTACTAAAAATACAAAAAAAATTAGCTGAGAGTGGTGGTGGGAGCCTGTGATCCCAGCTACTAGGGAGGCTGAGGCAGGAGAATGGCGTGAACCTGGGAGGTGAAGCTTGCAGTGAGCCAAGATTGCGCCACTGCACTCCTGCCTGGGTGACAGAGTGAGACTCTGTCTCAAACAAACAAAAAAAAAAATCAAAAAAAAATTGTCTTTTTCTAGTTATAAAGATAACACTTTTATGTACATAACTTAAAATAAAATTCTTTATAATTGCATCCTATAAAGAGTGAACAGTTTGTGTAAAACTTTATTTTTTATAGAAGGTATCTATATGTTTAAGTTGGATTCATATAATATATCATCATGTATTTGTTTATATATGTTTAAATTATATATGCTTAGACTTATGTGATATATAGTTTTATAATCTGATTTCTGAATTTAACTATATAAGAAACTTACCTTGTCATCATATTTTCTGTAAAATGTTATATTAACAGGTGCATAATGTAGCAAAATATGTATACACTGACATATTAATAGACATGTAAGTTGTTTGCAACTTTTCACTGTGTTATGTGGACACCCTTGTATATACATTTTTAACACACATTTGATTATTTTATTAGAATAATTTTTTAAAATAAAAATATGGGCAAATATTTTACAACTTTAAAGCCCTTGTATCATAATATCAAATTACCCTTCAGAATGATGGTAAAGGTATGAGAGCATCTATTTCACCGAATATTTGCCAGTACTAAGAATTGTGCATTTAATTCTCTTTCCCAACTTTATAGGTGAAAGAAATGCTATTTTATGTTCTTTTTAGTATTACTTACCATTTTGCATTACTGGCAAGTTGGGCATTAAAAAATGTTTATTGTCATTAGTATATGTTTTTCTTCAGTATATTTATTGCCTCCTCATGTACTTTACTTTCTGTTATATTGGGTGACTTACGTTTTTCTTACTATTAGTGAGACTTCTTTCAACATAAAGGTCATTAACGCTTTATCTGCCATACGTGTTTCAAAAATTTTCTATTTATGGCCGGGCGCGGTGGCTCAAGCCTGTAATCCCAGCACTTTGGGAGGCCGAGACGGGCGGATCACGAGGTCAGGAGATCGAGACCATCCTGGCTAACACGGTGAAACCCTGTCTCTATTAAAAAAAAAAAAATACAAAAAATTAGCCGGGCAAGATGGCGGCGCCTGTAGTCCCAGCTACTCGGGAGGCTGAGGCGAGAGAATGGCGTAAACCCGGGAGGCGGAGCTTGCAGTGAGCTGAGATCCGGCCACTGCACTCCAGCCTGGGTGACAGAGCGAGACTCCGTCTCAAAAAAAAAAAAAAAAAAAAAAAATTTCTATTTATAATTTGTCTAATGATTTTCTGACACAACAAAAATTTTACTATGTACATAGTCACATCTATTATATGTTTTCTCCTTGGTTTTTAATTTTGATTTTATGCCTAAAAAGGTCTTATAGCTTCAAGTTCAGTTACATGTTTACCTATATCTATCTATACATCTATGTCTTAAATTAGCATTTTTATTCATACACTGGACAGGCTGATGAAGTACATGTGACATTTTGATACAAGCATACAACATGTAATGATCAAATCAGGATAACTGAGATATTCATCACCTTAAATATTTATCATTTCTTTGTGTTGGGAACTTTCCTAATCTTCTAGCTATTTTGAAATGTATAATAAATTATTGTTAAGTATAGTCATCCTACTTTGCTAATGAACACTAGAACTTATTTCTTCTATCTAGCTGTAGTTTCATACCCATTAACTAACCTGTCTTCACTCCCTACCCACCACACATACACACTTTCAAGCCTCTGGTAACCACCATTCTACTTTCTACCTCCATGAGATAAGCTCTTTTTAGCTCCCACATATGAGTAAAAAAAGTGATATTTGTCTTACTGTGCCTGGCTTATTTCACTTAACATAATGTCCTCCAGTTTCATGCACGTTGCTGCAAATGACAGGATTTCAGGTGTTTTTCAATAGCTGATATTCCATTGTGTATATGTGTACCACATTTTCTTCATCCACTCGTCCATTGATAGACACATCGATTCCATATCTTGGCTATTGTGAATAAGACTGCAACAAACATGGGATATTTACTTTTGCTTCTTTTATGGTTTCATTTTCTTACACTTAACCCTTCAATTTATTTGGAATATATTTGGAAGGTGATACTAATCTAATTTAACCTTTTCCAAATATCCCATTTATCATATAAATTTTATTATATACTAGACAGTTATATACATGAGGTCTTTTTACTGTGCTTCCTGTTTTTGGTCTGTCATGCATTAATATTGAGCTTTTTTACTATTTTAGAGCATACTTGGACATGTAGACAGTGGGATAGACAAACTTTCCTTTTATTATTATTCTGTTTTCAAAAATGTCTTGAATATTTTCACCTGTTTGTTCTTCCATGTTACATTTAAAAATAATTTTATAAGGTACAGAAGTTATCTCATACAGCTTTTCAAAAGGATGAGTAAGCTTTCGGTGAACTCTCACGTATTTAATGGCCTTTGAGAACTATCGACAAGTAAATAACAGATGTGAAAACTCTGTATAGTAAGCTACCTTTGGTGTTATAAATGAATAAAATTGCTTGGCTATGCAAAGGATTTCTTTTGAAGGATACATAGGAAACAGTGGTTTTGAGTTGGAGGATAGGAGTGGTGGAAGATTTACATGTAACCAAATATTCTTTGGCATTTTTGAATTTTGTAATGTTCATGTTAAATATAACAAATTAAACATTTTCAAAGATAAAATAAAAACTCTGAAGGCAGATACAAAATTACCCTGATGTTTACAAATTGAAAGTTTTGAGGATGAAGCACTTGCTCCAAATCATATGATTAGTGAATGATCAGTGAGGACCCCCTCAACTATCCAGGATTGCTCCTTCCAGGCTTCAATGAAGGAGGGAAGAACACAAAGGATTCACAAGCAAATTTGGCCCAGGAAGCACATTCTTCACTATTTCCTAGTGTTTGGCTTAAGTCATCTTGAGCATAAGATTTTTAGTCTGAATATCATTCAGTTTCTGAATGTAGCTTGTAACTTTCAAAAATAGTTGAGGATAGGAAGCTCGTTTGGGGAGACAAGTTGTGAAAAGTCGAATGTAAAGAAGGTAAATAGCTGAAAAACTAGAGAGACCCAGTAAAACCTATATGATATTTGGTAAAAAAAAAAAAATGTGTAATGCCCAGAGCTATTGTTATGAGATAATGTTTATGTGTTATTTAATGTTGCTTCATAAGAATGTCACCTTCCTGCACAAACGAGTGACCACATTCCAGCTGGGCACCATGTGGGTAGAGTGCCAATAAAGGACTTTAAAACTTTTTCTGTGTTAATAGCAGAAGAGAGAGTAGAGTTCATTGTGCCAAACACTGAGAAGCCGTGTCTCACTCAGAGTAGAGACTTAGGGCTAATTTACCAATAACATCTGGAAGGAAAGCAGTGCTTTTCATGGCAATAGATTTCATTACTGTGACATATATTTGTTGGCTTTTGAAGTTAGATAGAACTGAGTTATACCTTAGCCCCAAAACTTGCTAGCTGTGTGCAAAGGGACTTGTTCTTTGGTAATGTAGAAGCAAAGCAACATTGATGAGCCTTAATTTTTTTCATCTGTCAAATATATATTGTAATGCCATCAACATTCGTTAGTTAATTCAATGAACTACACAGTAGACAGTGCTCCAGGTATGGGTGGTTCCGTAGTGTATAAGAAAAAGATGTCTCTGCATTCATGAAACTTTTCTTTTACTAGGGGATAACTAAATAAAATAAACACAATGCAGTGTTTACTAGAACACTTAGCACAGTAAACCCTGAATGAATGATATTATTTATATTATAGTCATAAGAGTATATATATAATATGTTAACATTATTTATTATTTTCATTATTTCAATGAGTAGCTAAACAAAGTTCTAGTCTGAATTTTAAAGGTCTTGGCACAAACCCTAATGGAGCAATAGCAACATAGCACCCACCAAAGGGGAATCAGACAGAAGCAGAACTCAGTGCTTTAACTCCACTGGCAAAAGAGTTCCCTTAGTCCTTACAAAGAGGTATTCAGTCTCAGAGCCAGCCTAACAGTCTTTCTTAGTTGTTTCCTATGTTTTGTAATCCACATCCGATTCTCATTATATTGCAGGTTTCAGTTCTTTACAATAAAACCTTCTACCATTTTTACAAAGTATTGAGTCACAGTCCGTTTTAATATGGTTCTATATAGATACCTAGATCAGGAGAACACAAGTCTGTGTCCTGAGTGGAAAATGAAAGGACCATTCTTTGTTAATGAGGGTTCATATTTTCCCTGTAGTTAGAAAATTTCAGTTTGATGAGTTTAAGAAAATGTGCCTCTTTCAAAAGAAATTATGACCTTCCTCTGACCTTTATTATTCATTTAACATTTATTGAGCAAGTCTTTCATATCGCTCAGAAAAGAATAAGGAAAAGGTGAGGCAGTAGATGGAGTCTATTCTGAATCTCAAAAGCCTTTTGATTTCATCCCTCAAGGGTTTGTGAGGAGACATTGATAGTCCAGTGGTGAAGTACAAAGCACAGGACTTTATCACGGAAGATTAAATCGCTGAAAACTATGCTGGGAATCTACTGAGTTCTCTTTCTGAATGAGACAAATGGTATTTTTAAAGGCAAAGTAGAAAAGGGTAAATTTGCTTGCATTAATTATAGAATTAGGACATCAATATTAAAGAGTCCCAGTGCACTTAGATAATAGTGGCATTAACAGAAATGAAGTGATGAGATTTCGGAAGTTTGGATTACCAGGCCACAAGAGCAATGGCAACCCCTTTCTTTTCTTGTTCAGCAAAAAGCTTTTGACCGTTCATTTCCATTTAAGAGACTCAAACATATGGCATTACCCTTTGCTCGGCAGGCATTTTCTTAATTGGAAAACACGTGTGCCTTTCTTTTAGATTCATCAGGATACTCCGGAGAAAATGTTTTACCATCCGTGGATGTTCACTTCTCTTTCTCTTTATCTGCATCAAAAATTCTGTGTTAACAAACCCAGTTTCATTTGTGAAACAGCAATTATGATTTCTAGCTTGGTTAAATATTTGTGCCAAAGGTGAGAAAGGGGAAACTTCCTAGAATTCAAAAAGAATGCTTTCAAAGTTTTTACCATATCCATTTCAAAGGAAAATTATATGACAAAGGTAATTGAGAGACTCCCATATTTGTAAATGGTTCCTTGGAAATAAACAGATCTTTTCAAAGAAGTGGAAGTGGCCTTCCACTCCCTCTCTTGCCATCTAGAAATGGGTTCGAAAGGAGATTCTTTATCACAGCCAGGTGTTTAGGGGTTTAGGGGACAGGCACTACTCAGGAAGGTTTCTGGCTGTCCAACAGCCCTTTTCTTTAATCTCCCAGCAGCCTATGGGGGAGGATGTGAGTAGGATGATCTAGCTGGGACATCTTGGATGGCAGTAACCTAGTATCTACTTGAACACTTCTCCCTAACCTCATTACCATTGCACTCCAGGAAGATTGCATACTAGGGAGCAGATGCTGTAACCCTTCTCTTCTAGACCACAGGAAAATTAATCCAGGTAGTTTGCTTTGAAGGAACTTTTTGAAAAAGTATGAAGGTGAAAGATTAAAGGTCTTATAGCACAAAGAAGATCTATCACATTTCCCGCCACCACAGAACTGACAATATTTGCTCAAATTCAGTGTTTTTGTGATCTATGTATGGGTCATTTTAATTTCCAGTGGCTGTCAATCCAAGACTACAGGACTTGCCGGTCCTATTAATGCAAATTTTTGCATTGTATCTTCATTTTAAGGGACCCAAAACACGTTGCCTTATTTCTCTGCCTGTTTTCTTCTCCTCTCATTAGATAATGCATGTCTATCTGCTGCAATACAATTCTAGGCAATGGTGGACAGAACGTAATTACAGTAGTCTGAAGAGATTGCTTAAAGAGACTGGCCAGAGTGAAATCAGTGTCTAAGGTTTCCATCCACCTGTCTAGCCATCTCTGAAGGCTTTGGACAGTGTGACAGAACATATAACTTGGGGCCAGCCTACTTAGGTTTGAGTCTTAACTCTACCTGCTAGGGCCTGTGTGGCTTCAAGCCAATATTTTTATCTCTCTGTGTTTGAGTTTCTTTTTCTGTGGAAAGGGTGAATAATAATAGCTGCTTCTTAGAAGAGTTTTCAGGGTTAAATGAGCTAATATATGAACAGCACTTAAAATAGTACCTGACACATAATAAGTGGTATGTAAGAGTTTGCTATCGGCCAGGCGTGGTGGCTCACGCCTGTAATCCCAACACTTTGGGAGGCTAAGGCAGGCAGGCATCACAAGGTCAAGAGATGGAGACCATCCTGGCCAACATGGGGAAACCCCGTCTCTACTAAAAATACAAAAATTAGCCCGGCGTGTGTAGTCTCAGCTACTCTGGAGGCTGAGGCAGGAGAATCACTTGAACAGGTGAGATGGAGGTTGCAGTAAGCCACTGCACTCCAGTCTGGTGACAGAGTGAGACTCCGTCTCAAAAAAAAAAAAAAAAAAAAAAAAAAAGAAAAAAGAGTTTCCTATCACTATTACTAGTTTTTTTTTGTTGTTGTTATTGCTGTTGTTGTTTTCTTACAGCCTGACCTTGAAATGTTTTATGCACTCCTTGAGGTTGTGTGCAAAATTTAATGTGGCTGCTTAAATATACAGTTTCCTGGTAGAGCATTCATACTGTTTATCAAAGTCATCTGTAAATTTAACAAGTTTGGGAACTACTGTGCCAGGCTCTGCGGATCTCCCAACACGAATAGATAGCTTCTATCATTAGTAAAACTCAGTGAACCATTATGAGTTTTGATTCCTACAAACAATTAGATCTTCAAGTAAAACAATCCTTAAGAATTTATTTACAACATACACGAAAGCTATTGGTGAGATATGTTCATTTTGTTTTCTACAGCTTTCTTTGAATTTTTCTAAATACACAATTATAAACAGCAGCTATCTAGTGAGATCAATGAGCCAAATTAATCGAAGAGAGCATACCACACTGAATATCACAAGGAGCTGAGATTTCCCCCAGCCTCTGAGCCGGCCTGCATTAATGCAATGACCCACTAGATGTCAATGTTTCCATGAGAATGAATAAAGGCATTCTGTTGTTATCCTTGAAGCAGAGGATTAATTGATTCCTATAAAAAGTTAGATGAAATAAAATGTTCTCCTTGCTCTTCAAACTAAGATAAGCTAATACCTTTGGACACAATTTCACTCCTCTGCATTCACCAAATGTCCAATTACATATCCTCCCTGCCTGGACCTTCAAAACAATATAAAACTGAATGAAGGCAATGAAAGAAGTCACAGGAGGATTTTTTGCAGAGCTTCCATCCAGTTCAGAAACAAAGCAATTCAATACATGTCTTCAAGATTTCTAAAGACAATGACTTAGTAAGTAATGTTCTTCCCATATCATCCTCTATGTCCTTTTTTTCTCTTTATTTGATACATTTTAAAAAATGTCTGTGTGAAAGCAATGTTTTAGCTATCTTTGTTTAAGTAGGCTTGCTTAACTGGGATGAAGAAGATCCTATTTGAATCATAAGTCGGCCAGGAATACTTCTGTGTTTTCAGATGTTCTGTTTTTACCATTTATCTGAGCACACATTTTAGATTATGTGCCTCAGCCATCAGATAAGGA
Source organism: Rhinopithecus bieti (assembly GCF_001698545.2). Lineage (NCBI taxonomy): Eukaryota > Metazoa > Chordata > Mammalia > Primates > Cercopithecidae > Rhinopithecus > Rhinopithecus bieti. The sequence goes on from NW_016804396.1 coordinate 832,761, forward strand.
CAATCAGGAGAGCCACAAAGAGCCATCTAAAGAGGCAAGAAAACACAATAGATGGGATATGGGAAAAAATATATCTATAACTAGAGCATCTAAATGAGTGAGGATGCTGAAGGTATTAACGCAGGGAAAATACCAGCACATGGGCTGCTTTATCTCCCTACTCTTGTGATTTCATTTGGTACATGTCCCTTTTCCTCCTGAGAGCAGACAGCGAAGCAAATGAGACTTTATAGGATTCCACTGCCTGTGTACTGAAACTTCTCCAATGTCAAACATCGCTTTCCTGGGGATATAAAGTCTGCTGCGTGTACTAAAGAACCAAACCTAGGATGCTTGTCAAATATATGCTTGAGGTAAACCACAGAGATTGATTATGGTGGAAATGTTTTACTAATAAAACAGTAGGAAAAATGTGTTCCAAGAATTCAGTCATCTCTGGTTATTTTCAGGGCTGAAAGCAGATGGCCTCAGAGGCTGTGCTGGACACTGGCTCAGAAATGTAACACAAGGTTAACACTAACATATGCTGTCATTCATGGGCTACCAGAGTTCCAAGAAATACATGAACTTATCCCAGTAAGACTCTTCTGTGAAATATTTTCTTCGTGCATTTTCTAAAAGTTAATGTAATCAAGGCTTAAAATGGCTCAGGAAAAGGGGCCATTTCCTTTGGACCCACTGGGAAACTTCCACAGTATCCAGTCTCTTTTCTTTGTCTTTTACAGTTTTCTCTGACATGTTGAAAGTAGAAGTGTTTATTTGTCAGTGATGGTTTATTATTTTTATTCAGACAATATTTCAGTGTAATAGTCTAAGCATTGAAAAATGTAATTCTTCATTTTAAAAGCAATATAGACAAATTATTAATCTAAATCTAGTATGGCAGACTTAAAAATATCCATCTAGTTAATGTTATGGTGAGGTTTATGGGTAGCAGTTGCTAGTAAGACTAACCATTTCCAAATATTTCCCCTTGCAGCCTGTCTCTGATATCTGAAATGAATCAATAAGAGATTCATAAAAGAAATAATTTGCCATCAACAGAGAATTTCATTTATCAAATTGCTATCATCAATATCTTAGTATGAACTCATTTATTTTCCTCTTTCTATGGAAAAGATGACCAAAACAGGGAAGTACGTAGGGTTCTTCCTAGAGAAGGTGGTTCTGGTAGATCACTCAGGATAGTGAAAGTCCTAAGAAACTTGGGATTTCTGTGGCTGTGAGAGAAATAGAAGCATCCAAAAATTAAGATGTATACCTAAAGATTTAGTAATAAAATACCAGGAGAATGTTTTCTATACTTTTCCAATTTTGCATTGGGAAGATCCTAAGAACAGGGTATTGGTTCCTGTAAATAATGTAGCCAGTCCAGGGAATTGCCATTTTTTTTTTCTAGTGGGAAGTGTAGAATGATAAGGAAGGAGTTATGGATTGAGTTATTGCTATGATAGTACACTGAGTTTAGGACATTGTTTGACTTCCCGACTACTATGCTAGGGGCACTAGGGAAGATCAGCTGCCTCTCTGCCTCTTTCTCTCAATTGTGCATCCCACACATAGGAACAGGGTATCATAGTTTTAGAGGCAGATGAACGTTTTTCAAGAATCATTTTACCATCTGTATGCTCTGTTAACCTTGAGAATTTTCCTTAACATTTCTAAACTTCAATTTTCTCCTTTTAAAATGGAAAAAAAAAAAAAAAAAAAAAACAAAACAAAACTGTAATCTGTCCAAACAAGTCATAGAGTGGTTTTAAGTTGACAACAACTATGTGCAAATGGGCTTTGTGAACTGTGATGGGTTTTACACAATCTCCTGAGTATTTTTGTTATATAAATAGTGTGATTATATTCTTTCATGCTCCTTTAGGTCATGAAATCTGATGTAATTGCAGGCAAAATACATCTGGTATTTACTAGGTTAGAAAGCATAAAATGTGTGTAACAAGATTAGAAAAAGGTTACTTCTCCAAGAAAGGAAAAAAATAACAGAAAGAAATGCTGTGGGATTGTATTGGACTCCTGACAATGGCACCAACTTCACAATGTGATATTAATAGGTTTTGAAGGATGAGGTGAGAGTGCTGAAGTTATGACAGTATCCTTCTGGTGTTTTCTCTGGAGATGAAAGAGATAAGGCAATTTTTAAAATGTATATTCTAGATGCTTATTTAGCTCATGACCCTTTCAAAACATTTGCAATCACTCATTTTGATGACTTTTCTGATGTGACTAAATCTTACGAGTTATTTTTATTAAGATCTTGCAAGGTTGTCAGACAACTAATTGTGGTGGAAAACAGCCAAGGAGCAGGGCCAAAGTGGTGCACAGTGTGGACTGTTTCTCCAGCCTATTAGTTATCTGCATTCCTAATCATTCCAAAAACCTCTTTTAAATCTGAACAAATATTTGTCTGCATACTCTTCTCTTTTTTTTCAATTTTTGTGTCTGTGTCATGTGTGCATTTGTAACTTACTTATCTCATTAGATTGCCATCTCCTGCCAGGCATAGTCTGTGTCTTGTCTTATCTTTAAGACTGCTGGTAGGATCTAATACAAGTTTAGGCACACAGGTCTTCCTCTAACATGGATCCTTTTGGTTGCAGGAAAAGGGAATAGGGTTGTAGATAGGACTAACCTCCTCACTAGATGTACACATTTTACAATTATCTGTACAAATTTTGCTCCTTATCTTCTCATGATGACTCAAAAGAAGAAAAGAAACTTAGCTTATTCCTTCACATGAGTTCATGCATCAAACACTATTGAGTGCATATTGCATGCCAGGTTCTGTATTAGCAACTGGAATGACCAAACAAATGTGGCAAGAATTCTGTCTTAGAGGAACAGTTGAATAAAGATTTCAGAGAAGGAGAAGCTCAGAGAAGGAGAATTCCAGCTGGATAAAATCATGGGAAGGGACATCCCAGCTGCTGGGCTTTAAGATTAATATGTGCCTCATTTGTTTTTTCTATCCTGTCTTTTATTTTTTATTAATTAATTTCTTTTGTAATTTTTAAACATTGTATATATTTTGTAATGTACAACATAATGTTTTGATACATCTGATGGTTGTGACTCAGAGTGGACTCTGGTTAGCACACAAATTGCATCATTAATTCCATATTAGTCTATTTTAGATAGACAGATAGAAATAAATCAAAGGGAAGAAGATGACTTGGAATTCATGTGAAGCAAATGAGACACCTACAGATAGAGAAGGTCAAGACATGGGATGACTAATCTCGCCAAATACGAATTTCTCTCTTTGTGAATAAATGCACCAACATATGTAGAAACACACTCATTACAGTGTCATTTAAAACAGGAAAGTATTGAAAACCACGTAAGTATCAAATATATTAGAAACCACAGAAATATCTTCTTATAATTTCTTCATTTCTTAAGGCTATTTTGGGGGGATACTTTTTTCTCAGCTTCTATGCATTTTTAAGAACTATTTTTTGTATTAGTACATCATATATGTTGTAAATATTTTCAGAGTTTATTGTTTGCATTTAGTTATTCCCTTTGCTGTTATATGTGATATCCTAATTTTTAATTAGTTGTACTTACGAGTCTAGTACTTTTGGTTTCTGCTTTTCGTATCATGTTTAGGAAGACTTTCTACACCACAATGCCATATAAAGTGTTTATTTTCTCCTACTGTCAGTATGGTTTAATTTCTTTACATATAATTATTTAATCTTGATAAAATTTATAACGATAAAAAGTAATAATCTAACATTCTCCCCTCCCCAAGTAGTTAGGCAATTTTCCCATTGCCACTTGTTGGAAGTATCTCTTTTATGACAAGTTTCTGTTTTAGACATGTCTGGTTTTGTACTAATACAACACTATTTAAATACTGTACTCCATTAATTCTGTACTCCATTAATTCTGATAGATATTATCCCCTCCTCATTACTCACTTTTATGTATTCCTGCTGTACTTTTTATTTATCCAATACTAGAAAGAAACTAAAGTGTCAAAAAAAAAAAAAAAAAAAAAGGCAATAAAAAGACTTTAGTGATAAAGAACCAGAGCATCTCTTGTAAGAAAGAGAAGCAAGAGTATGAAAGACTTTGTTGGATGGTTTCTGAGAGGATGAAGGTTATCTAACAGAGGCATCCAATTCTGATTCAACTTTATTAGAGTCTCTAGACTCTCTTGACCCAGTTAATCCTGTAACAACTGCTACTTCAACAGATTTGGAAAGCAATTTAATAGCCTACAGATAGCTGCCGTATAATACCCAGAACTAAAATAACTACTCACTGACCCGACATTCCATTAAAATAGGTAACATTCATACAAGTAATTCATACTTGGGCAGAAGGTACTCAAACCATGACTTTCATGACCAAGTGGTGGGAATGAGATATTTCTGTCTAAAACAGCAGTGTACTTGTAGTGACCACACTGTACCTGATAGGCAAGGAGGCTCAACCCTGCCCTTGGGGATGCACTATTCTTCTTTTCTCAGAGTAAAACTTAATGACACAACTATTACAAACTGACTTAAAAAAAGAAATCAGAGATACAGGAGCATAAGGAACTGAAGACACTTATTATCCCACCCTAATCCCCAAGGGCGGAAGTATTTGTTGCTTGTTACAGGTCTACTTTTTAATAATCTTATTATTAAATTTATTTTCACAGCAAATAACATAGCATAATTTTAAAGTTATACAATGCTAATCTTATTACTTTTTCATATAAAAGGAATCAATGAGATTGAGTCTTCCAAAACCACTGGTCTTACTATCTCAGATTAATAGATTTAAATTTAACTTCATACAGGAACCAAAAGCCCCATTAGGATATTCTAACAAGTTGATTATTCAACCCAGAGTCTGAAAGCCTTTGTAAGCTGGCCCATTTTGCTCCTTAATTGTATTAGGTCAAAATATCTCTCCCTATAACTTCTATGGTTTTGTCCCCTGGTACCCCACGGAACACATCTACCCATTCTTTGTTAAGTCAGCACTTGAAACATTTAAAGAGAGCAGACTTCCAAAGATCTACAGAGATCTCCAAGTTGACCATTCTCATTGATCTCTGGGAGCTTGCTGCCCCTCAAATGACGCTATTCTCTGGATTTTTTTGTTTCCCTTGTGGGTTTATCAGAATCTGGAGCTCCAAACCCAATGAATCATTTTTTTAAAATCTTCTGTATTTCTCTTTGCATTCCCAGTGTCAAATAGGTTCAACATGTACATAGTAGGTTCTTATTAAATATTTGAGAACATAAACGAATTGATGAGATATTTTTGATCGCTTTCATGACGATTTTAACAATTATACAAACTCAGTTCTGTGTCCTGACCAGAACAAAATTCTTCCACACATATGACTGCATTCTTTGAAGTGCGTGAGCAAAAAATCATTCATAAGCAGGTTAAATACATTTTGGCTTACAATTTGCTTAGGGAACTTCAAGAGTTATACCAATTGTATTTTATTGTTATTTTGTTACAGTTCTAGGATCCAAAGCAGAAATTTGGTGTGTGACAGCTCCATGTGTCTCACAAAGGAAGATTTCATGTGGAAAGTTCTTGCAATATCCCAGTACACAGACACTGGTCTTTTTTTAACGTGCTGGTGCTAAAGCAGTGTGCCTCTTTGGTTTTTTGGTTTTGTTTTGTTTTGTTTTTTGAGAAGGAGTCTCGGTCTGTCGCCCAGGCTGGAGAGTAGTGGCGTGATCTAGGCTCACTGCAAGCTCCGCCCCTGGGTTCCCGCCATTCTCCTGCCTCAGCCTCCTGAGTAGCTGGGACTACAGGCTCCCGCCACCTCGCCCGGCTAATTTATTTTTGTATTTTTAGTAGAGACGGGGTTTCACCTGTTAGTCAGGATGGTCTCGATCTCCTGTCCTCGTGATCCACCCGCCTCGGCCTCCCAAAGTGCTGGGATTACAGGCGTGAGCCACCGCGCCCGGCTGTGTGCCTCTTTGTTTAATGACCCGGCAGTTTGTTTCTCAGCTGCAGATTTTGTTTGTTAGTGTTTCTGCCATTGCCAGAGGCATTTCTGTTGAACCTGGCATCTGTTAGTAAACTTTCTCCAAAACAGAGCTAATTTAGGTTTTGTAGTATATGAAGCCCTTCTAACTCTTTCCACTTTTGATTTCATTTCATCCCTAAATTGTACTGAGGTCATTTTTAACTGTTTTTTTTTTTTTTTTTTTTTTTTTTTTTTTTTTTCCCCCCGGTTTTTTTTTTTTTTTTTTTTTTTTTTTTTTTTTTTTTTTTTTTTTTTTTTTTTTTTCTCTTGGAATTTGACCTTGGACATGTGTGCGTGAGTTTTACTACGGACACTTTCTATTGATACCCCATCACTTTTGCAATTGTCTTCTGCCCTCTTCCCATCCTCCCACCTCAACTTCTTGGTCTAAGTTGGGTATGAACTTTCCTTTGCCCATCTCTGAGATTCGGATCTCTTATCACTACCATAGTAGTATATTATGGGCTATTCTGAGTGGGATGGAAGCCCTTTCCAGGAAGTGAAAAAGAATTATCCTCAATTTCTAGGAACATCTCAGAAACAAGTGAGGTTCCTCAAAATTTCTATATGAAAAAACGTAGGTGTGATTATCTGGTTGAAATAATGGAAGGAAGAGTGTGGGTATGTGTTGAAGCTGTTTGTATACAAAGCAAACTTTCTACTTAGAATATATCTTTAGTGAAGGGAGGAGGTGATAAAGATCATTGTGGCAATGAAAGTCACCTTTATTAACTCTTTGATGTGGCACTCCTGTGGTTTCGTTCCAGATATTAAGTGACCTGACAGAGATCCCTCCTGAGTGCTTGGCATCTCCTTTCCATTTCTATCTGTTCTACAGAAACTCCTTTGTTTTTTGACAAGATTGGAATGACACGGGTAGCTCAGCAGGAGTGAGAACTCAGGAAGGAACAAGAGTCATGCCTGTTTCCCCAATTCCTGCTGTCCGGCGTCCTTCTTCTTCTTTCTGGGATACTCCTGACATGTACCAAGGTAAAAGGGAAGTCACTTTAATTTAAGAGTTAATGGATGATGGATTAAAAAAATAGAAAGAATGAATAAAATCTAGTATTTGCTAACACAAAAGGGGACTGTAGTCAAAATAATTTAACAGTACATTTTGAAATAACTAAAAGAGTATAATTGAATTGTTTGTAACACAAAGGATAAAAGCTTGAGGTGATGAATACCCCATTTACCCTGATGTGATTTTTACACACTGCATGCCTGTATCAAAATATCTTTTGTACCCCATAAATATATACACCTACTATGTTTCTGCAAAAATTAGAAAAAAATTAAAAGGAAAAAATGAATTGACACTTATGTTGGGATTCTGGGTATGGCACCTAGGAATATGAAGTCTGAGACAAGTAATTGAACATCTTTGAGTCTCAGATATTTTTTATCTGAGAAACAGGAAAAATAAAACTACCTTTTAATTTAATTGGTTAATGGGAGGGTTGAAGCAGATACCATATGTGGAAGTTACCTTTGTATTAGAAAATGTTGAACAAATGCTATTCATCCTCCTTCCCTAAGGAAACAATGAAAATGATGTAACAATATGAGAAATGTAAAGAGTGTTATCTTCTTTCTGGTTGAATTTAATTCATTTCCATTCAATACATTCTTTAATTGGGTTGCCATAGCTAATGGAAATCTGGTGAATGGAGAGAGAAATCTAGGATTATTGATGGTAGTTCTTTTGCATTAACTTGATGTACAGGTATATAGGACTGTACTTGTATTGTGGTCATAATTTAATACAAATATTTCATAACAATACAAATACCAACTTGTATGAAAACTGTTTTTAGAAAGTAAATCTGTGATATGATAGAGTTTTTTGTGGTGTGTCTGTATGTAAGCACGTGTACCCATTCAAACAGTAATCATCTCTTCCCTTTTGCCAAAATAAGGTGTGTGTTTCCTTGTTCTTCTCTATGTGAAACACTTCTGACCAACTACTTCACAGGCATGCAGGCACATAATGATACATGAGTGCACACAGTGTAGCGAAAGGCTGTGTTTAGACTTACAGATACTCTAAAAAGAAAAAGGTGCAGAACATTAGCAACATGACCTTTCCTTACCTCTGAATATCTCGTTTTGAGACCTAGCTCCACTATAAATGTGCTGTATGTCCTGATAAATCACCACCCTGAGTTTGCTTTCTTGGCTGTAAAATAAGAGATTTTAATTCTTAAAATTTCCTACTTGTAGGGTTTGGGACAAAATTCACATAATATACATGGAAGAAATTTGTGGATTTGTAAATAAAAGCGCTATTCGCATGCCAGTTATTATTAATTCAGTTGGGAGCGTGAGTCCCTTGAGTGATGAGCCAGCCTTGCTCTCCCAGTGGCAGAGGCCATGTGGACATGAACAAGGACTCCTAGGTGGATGAACTATTGCTACTTGTTCTAGCAGCTGGAGTGGGAACAACTTCTACCCATTGAGATTCCCCCTTCCATTTACTTTGAGAATTATATAGTAAAAGCAGTGATGACAGAAGGAAGAATATCAGAAATGAGAAGCTTCCTTCCAAAGCTCACAGTGTCACACATTAGTATTTTATCACACAGAGTGAAATAAGAAAAAAAAAGCCAAGGTGTTAATTTTAACACATCTTAATTCAATCCTGATACACTTTTTTGTTGTTGTCAGCTGAAATCTTTTAGGATTGCGTTGGCCCCTAAAAAAGAGATAGTCACCTACAAGTACATGAAAAGTGAGTGATCAGGTAAATGGAAAAACATTGTTCTAATGTGTTCTTTCTCTTTATGTGAATCTGATCACTCCATTCTATGGAAGAACCACCTCCAACCTTGTCAGATGAGACTTTGCCAATTTTTGTGCAAGAGTAAAAGTAAGCTTGAACTCAAAATGATGTGGATAATCTTAATCATAGATGGTATTTACTAGAGTATGTGTGGGGGACAGAGTAATTTTACACGTGCATTCAGTGACTTCAAAATGAACATGCCTTTGGATGAATTTACTTTCTTCTCAAGTATAGTTTTATTTGATTAAGAAAGATACGCATTTATGAAATTTGAGGAGGATTTGCATTATTTTTATGTGTATGAATCTGGGTATGTTATTTTTGCTCAAATGTATGAAAGAACACTGAATTCTCATTATGACTATGTATGGGCAACCATGGCACTTGCACACAATCAGGGATGCTAGTTTGGCTCCTTGATCTGTAAGATCCAGGCCCAGGTCAAAGATGCAATGAGGGCAACAGATGGTTGTGAGGAGCCTTCTTACATGAGGAGATGGACAAAGTCATAGTTCTATTGGGAAAGGGGAAGTCATACACCAAGCGCTCCAGGGACGAGATACCAACCATGTTGTTGAGAGCACTTTTGCCAGTCCTGCTAAGGGCCTCTAGTCTGTTGTTTTCACAGAACTGTCTGTGTATTGGTGATGTGTACTCAGGAGCATCATATAGGTCAGCTACATGAAGGTCAGATCTAGAAGAGGGGCTACAATGTTGCCAGCATAAGGGACCCTGTGGAGAAAATATGGATTTCTTCCTCCTTTCATGTCATTCTTTTTCATTTTGTATGCACTTTCTGAGAGTCCACACTGTAACAATGAATCTCATGACTGAAGAGGTTCAGTGAAGCCCTGTGGGAAGATGGGTGCGGGTTGTCTATAATATGAAGCACCAGGATTTGCACAACCTCACATTGTCATCACTATTGTACAGTAAATGGATAGATCCTCAAATTAGGATTTTATTAGAGCATAAATATGCCGTGGGAGAAAATCATAGCATCTTAAAAGTGCAAGCCTTGGGGTGAGTGCTGCTCATGTCACACTGTCTATGGAATCAGAAAAGTTACCTTAACTGCCCCAAAGTGCCAGTCTTTAGAATATACAAAATGAGGTGAATTTAAATTACCATACCACCCAATCCATCTTAATTAGAATCTGAAATTGGTAATGCATCTCCCTTAAGCTTCTAATTAATTTCCATAATGTAGTTTACTCATAACACATTCTAAACAGCCAGGTATAATCGGTCTCATCCAATTTCCTTGAGGTTCTAAATATTCTATGTAAAAATGTGAAATACTTATCAGTTTCCCTGGGCTTACCTTTCAATTTTCCTAGTATTTATGTATTCAGAAAGTTTGATTAAGTCAGGTATAAGAGTGACACAAGACAGAGTTAAACCAATTTCTCTCTATTCCACATAAACTGGTAGATATGGCAGCACCCAGCTAAGTGGATAGGAATTCTAGGTGATGATCTTTTCATTAAGCAGTTATGACTCGCTAGCATGTCTCGTCTTTTCAGGTGTGTGTATTAGGCTGTTCTTGCATTGTTATAAAGAAATAAAGGGATACCTGAGACTGGGTAAATTATAAATAAAAGAGGTTTAATTGGCTCAAGCCTTTGCAGGCTGTGAAAGCATGAGGCCAGCATCTGCTTGCCTTCTGAGGAGGCCTCAGAGAGCTTTTTCTCATTGCGGAAGGCAAGTAGGAACAGGTATGTCACATGCTGAGAGCAGGAGCAAGAGAGAGAAGACAGGAAAGTATCACACTCTTTTAAACAACCAGATCCTGCAAGAACTCACTCATTATTGTGAGGACAACATCAAGCCATGAGAGATCTGCCTCCATGACCCAAACACCTCCCACATGCCCCACCTCCAACACTGGGCACCACATTTCAACATGAAGTTTGGGGGGACAAATATCCAAACCATATCAGTGGGATTAGAAACACACACTAATGTCTTTAAACTGGATCCTGAAATAAGTTTCACCCAATCCACGTGCTTGTTAGTGTGAACTCTAGTTCCATGGACTGTAGCCATAATTGTTTGGCAAGCGATCATCTAGTAGAGCATGTGAATCAGAAGGATATGAGGAAAGCATGGACCATAACAATTTCACCATCTTTGGTTGAATATTCACTGTGTGTAAGGCACTGTCCTAGCCATAGCAGATCTTATTACCGTTCACAACAACTCCAAGAGGCAGGTAGTTCAGTTATTTTTATTTTATGTATGAGAACTATGAGGCTAACTTGTTTAAATAATTTTCCCATGGACAAGTTGCAAGATGGATAGAGAGCACAAATAATCTGATTGTATACCCATGTCCTTGACCATCATCTGTTTTCCAGTTTTTCTTTTCCTCCAGCCTTCAGACATTTTAATGTTTGATCTGTTTGCCTAATAATCTGGCTACACATCTGTCTGTCTCATCTAGACTCTTAGAGAAAAGAAACCTAGCTGTTAGTAAGCTGGTCATCCACTATTTCCTGGTGTAAAGAGTCTACTCAAGCATTAATCAAAAGCTAAGTAAAGCAAAGCTAAACAGAACAAAAATATCAGACTGAAATCTTAGCCTTAAACCATTGATCAAAGAAGACACATTTTGTGCTTTTGTATATTTTCTTTTATCCTGAAGTTTCCTCTTCCAGGAGAAGCTTCCTGAAGAGATGTACAGATAAGCAATTTAGAAAGAAGAGTAAAATATAAAGTTTTCTAGGAAGAGAGCATATTTTTAGAAAAGCCTTCTCAAGTCAGTTTTGATCTTGATGAATTATACTCAACATCATTTGCAATTAAGATACTTGAAAATAATCAACTTTAATAACTCTTGTATATGAAGCAATATAATATACTGATCAAAATCATGAAGTCTAGCAGCCTGAATTCAAATCCCACATATGCCACTATTTGTGTGGCCTTGAGTAATTCATTTAAACTGTATAAGACCTTGTTTCCTCCTGTATAAAATGAAAATAATCATATTTCTACTTCAAAAGGCATTGAGGAATTAAACCACATGTTTAAAGTTCATAGCAGAGTTCCCATGTAACAATGAACAATCAATAAATAAGGGCCTTTATTATATGGAACTTTGAAGATATCTGGGATAATGATAAATCATAGGATCATAATTATATAGGTATTAATTACAGCCATGAGTTTGGGTTATTTCTTTAGGGCTTATCATACAGTAAAAGAAACAGAGTGGTGAGAGTAAACCAGTCGGGGTTTAAGGATGAGAAGTAAACAGCCCATGAGGAAGATAAGAGGTGACTGGAGAAAGGAAAACCAGAAGCTTAGGAGAGAGAGAGGTTACAGAAAAAGGAGATTAACAACACCAAAGGAAGTCCAGTAGTCTAGTCAGATGAGAAAAAAAATAGTCCATTGATTTTGGCAGTTTTATATGTTATGATAACTTGAAAACTGTGGGTAGAAATGATATTCTGAATGTGGGCAGCAAGTGAAGTTATGACACTTGAGGAGGAGGAGGGTTGGCAGCTAAAGGGGTCAAAGGGAAGGTTTTGTTATTGTTGTTGTTGTTACTGTTAGTTTTGTTTTCAGGTGGGAAAATTCATGTGCTGAATGGCAAAGGGCCAGTACAGTACAAGCGTGGTTTAAAGGAGAAACCTGGTTGCTAACCCTTAAAGAGATTGATGGGCTGGGATACAGAGCTCAGTTTCATTCATGTACTCATTTACTGTTATTCTACAAGCTGAAGCATTTACTTCTTATCAGACAGGGAAACCTGTGCTGGAGACATTGTGGCAAACCAGACATATGTTACTCTTATTGTCATGGAGCTTCTACTTTATACTCTGGATTTTATTCTAAGTCCAATGAGAAGAAGATACTGAAGAGTTTTAAGCGGGGAAATGGTATATTATACAGCATTGTAATATACCATTTACAACATAAATGGTATGTTATACAGCATTATTGCAGCAATAGGTGGTACTACATAGAAATAAAGTAATATGTTAAAATGCAACATGGGGCAATCAGAAACACATAAAATGGCCCAGGTGGAACTCATCGTCTAGTAGGGAAAACCTGGCACCTTTGTCCTAGCTCTTTCCTCAGCCTGGGTCCCCCTTTCCCTCAGTATTTGTAAGGCTAGATCCTTTTTGTAATTTATTTCAGGTTAAACTTCACTCTCTCAGAAAAGCCTTTCCTAACCTTCAGTCTAAAGTAGCTTGCAAGTTGCCCTCTACCACACATTTTAATTCTTTAGATATAACTGATAAAATCTTATGATTTTTATTTCAATATTTACTAAGTATTTATTTTTATTGTCTCTCTTTTTCTATTAGATTCTAAGTTCCATGAAAGCAGGCATTGTGTGAATTTCTCCTGCATCTGGAACTGGCCTAGCACACCAAGTAAGTGCTTGATAAATGAATATTAAGAATAAATGCATAAAAGCATAATACTATGTAGCTGCAGAAACAGAGACAAGCACCAAACACTACGCGACAACACAAAGTAAGAAAAAGCACAGAGACTAAGTGTCATTTATGTATCAACAGAGAATTATACCAGGGAACATTTTATTTCAGAGGAACTAGACTTGCGATCAATTAATAACTTGTCAAATTGCCAGTAAATAATGAATAATGGAGGTGGGATTTGAGCTCAAATGGAAGTAGGTTCAGATTCTATACACTTTACACTCCTCCACATTGCCTTTCTTTTCCCTTCTCCCATGGACAGGGTAATTTTCATTAGCTTCCTACAGACAAAAGATACAATCCCCTAACTTAAATCTGGAAGAATTAGATACTCTGAAGAGACCAATAACAAGCAGCAAGATTGAAATGGTAATTTTAAAATTATCAGCAAAAAGTCCAGAACTAGACAGATTCACAGCAGAATTCTAACAGACATTCAAAGAAAAATTGGCACCAATCATATTGACACTATTCCACCAGATATCAAAAGGGGGGACCCTCCCTAAATCATTCTATGAAACCAGTATCACCCTAATACCAAAACAAGGAAAAGACATAACCGGAAAAGAAAACTACAGACCAATATTCCTGATGAACATAGATGCTAAAATCCTTAACAAAATACTAGCTAACTGAATCCAATAACACATCAAAAAGATAATCCACCATGATCAAGTGCATTTCATACCAGGGACACAGGTATGGTTTAACATATGCACGTCAATAAATGTGATACACCACGTAAACAGAATTTAAAACAAAAACTTACATGATCATCTCAATAAATGCAGAAAAAGCATTTGACAAAATCCAGCATTGTTTTATGATTAAAATTTGTAGCCAAATTGGCATGAAAGGGACATACTTCAATGTAATAAAGGCCATCTATGACAAACCCATAGCCAACAGAATACTGAATGAGGAAAAGTTGAAAGCATTCCCTCAGAGAACTGGAGCAAGACAAGGATGCCCACTCTCACCACTCCTCTTCAACATAGTACTGGGAGTCCTAGCCAGAGCAATCGGACAAGAGAAAGAAATAAAGGGGGTCCAGATCGGTAAAGAAGAAGTCAAACTGTTGCTGTTTGCTGATGATATGACTGTTTACTTAGAAAACCCTAAAGACTCCTCCAGAAAGCTCCTAGAACTGCCAAAAGGATTCAGCGAAGTTTCTGGATACAAAATTAAGGTACACAAATTAGTAGCTCTTTTATACACCAACAGTGACCATGCTGAGAATCAAATCAAGAACTCAACCTCTTTTAAAACAGCTGCAATAAAATAAAACAAAACAAAATAAAATAAAATATTTAGGAATATACCTAACCAAGGAGGTGAAAGACATCTACAAGGAAAACTACAAAACACTGCTGAAAGAAATCATAGATGACACAAACAAATGGAAACACATCCCATGTTCATGGATGAGTAGAATCAATATTGTGAAAATGACCATACTGCCAAAAGCAATCTACAAATTCAACGCAATTCCCATTAAAATACCACTGTCATTCTTCACAGAATTATAGAAAAACATTCTAAAATTCATATGGGACCGAAAAAGAGCCCACATAGCCAAAGTAGGACTAAGCAAAAAGAAGAAATCTGGAGGCATCACATTACCAGATTTGAAAATACACTATAAAGCCATAGTCACCAAAACAGCATCATACGGGTATAAAAATAGCTACATAGATCAAGGTAACAGAATAGAGAACTCAGAAGTAAACTCAGATACTTACAGCCAACTAATATTTGACAAAGCAAACAAAAACATAAAAAGCATATGTTAGAACTTAATCCTCAATGCAACAATGTTGGGAGATGGGCCCGAATAAGAAGTGATTAGTTCATAAGGGCTCTGCCCTCATAAACGGATTAGTGCTTCTATTGCAGGAGTGGGTTTGTCATCATGGGAGTGGGCTTATCTATAAAAGGATGAGTTTTTGGCCCTCTTTTTGTCTGTGTGCTCTGTCTCTCTCTCTCCCTCTTTCACACACACACACACATACACCCCTTCTGTTTGCCCTTCTACCATGGGATAAAAGAGGAAAAAAGCCCTCTCCAGACACCAGTGTCTTGATCTTGAGCTTCCCAACTTCCAGAAATGTGAGCTAATAAATTTCTGTTCATTATAAATTACTCACTATGTGGTATTCTACTGTAGCAAGACAAAACACAAAAATGCTAAATGTTACACTTTCCACCTTCCAAGTCTCCTTTTGTTATTCTCAACCCCTCATCAATGGATTTTATATTTTGAAAGGTTTTGTTCAAGTTTCATTTATTTAGTATAATTTCCTCAATTTTTTTTAAAAAAGTGTGTGTACATGCCAATAAGAGCCCATCCTCAGTCTGAGATAAACAGTGGTATGTGTGACTTGAACTATAGCAGAGCATTGGCCTCTGAAGGTTTAAACACTCATGGAGATATGTAACACAGTGGCAGTCATTTCACCCAGATTTGTATTTGCTTTGAACATTATTGAGTTGATGAATGAGCTGGTAAAGAGCCTGGGTGCCTGCCCAGTCCTCATCTCCAGGCAGCACTGTTGATCTATACTCTTCATTAACCATTTGATAATTCTTGTAAAGGGATTAAAAACTTTATTTTATCACAAATTCATTGTATTTGAGGTTAGCATTATTATCCTGAGTATACTGTGGCAATATGTTTTACAGGTTTTTGGGTGTGTGTGTATGTATGAGAATTTATGCTAATAGCTATAGTCTGGAGCTAAAAAATTAAGTATATGTAGGGGTGCAATTCATTTTCAGATATAACATATATCACTTCAGGAGATGTTATATACTATGATGTACCCATGGAGTGAAGTTTCTGGGATCACTGTGGGATTGTCAAAGGTGTGATAACTTTAGCCAAAGCAAAGAAGGTTGCCATTTTAGTTAGCCCATACAGTCTCATTATGTGCAAATACAAATGATAGCTAATTAAATTTTTGAAATACTTAAAGTAACTTAAGATTTCTATTAATATCTTTGGGAACCCTTAGTTAGCAAATAGTTTCAGGTTGGAAACAACTGCCCTCATAGGGATCTAATTAATGTTTTTTCAGTTAATGAAATAACATTTTATCTCTGAAAAGTTCAACCACTTCCTCATTTAGTACAAATTTCAGAGTTCAGTAGAAGCACAGTAAATGAGAAAAATGCAAAATTTGGCATGATAAAATGAAATATGTGCACATGAAGATGTACTATTTATATGAGAGAAATGAAGAAAGATAAACGAAAAAAGAAAGAAAGAGAAAGAAAGAAAGAAAGAAAGAAAGAAAGAAAGAAAGAAAGAAAGAAAGAAAAAAGAAAAGAAAAGAAAAGAAAGGGAAATAGAGAGGAAGGAAGGAAGGAAGGAGGGAAGGAAGGAAGGAAGGAAGGAAGGAAAGAAGGAAGAAAGGAAGGAAGGAAGGATGAAGGGAGTAATCTGGAGGTTGAAAATCTGTTAGTACAATAAGGTTTGTCTTCAGGTAAAATTTTGAAATTGCCATAGTGTAAGTACAAAG
The DNA here is from genome assembly GCF_001698545.2 of Rhinopithecus bieti. Classification (NCBI taxonomy): domain Eukaryota; kingdom Metazoa; phylum Chordata; class Mammalia; order Primates; family Cercopithecidae; genus Rhinopithecus; species Rhinopithecus bieti. The sequence continues at coordinate 849,531 of NW_016804396.1, forward strand.
GAAGACTAAGAAAGCTAAGACCATAATTTCTCATGAAAAGTCTAACCTGAATAAAGGAAACCATTGCTAATTCATATTTGTAAGTCACCTTATCTAATTCCCATTTCTGGTAGGTACTTGCAATGCATAAGATGCCTGCCAAAAATGCTGGCTGAGAGGAAACAATATTCATGCCAGTGTTGAAATACCTTGCCAGATTTCAGAGGTAATTTTAGGTCACCAGTCCCATGCCAAATACCTTCCCATTTTAGAAAGACTACTAATATATTAGGATGGGGAACATGGGAGAAGGGATTTACTAAGACTCTATCTCTATTAAAGCTCCTCCAATAGGCATTACTTCAAAGTTAGATTTCTTTCTGTGTTTCTCCAAAAGGTTGGAATACAAATCTGACTGCTAATGACAACTCATTTAGCAGAATGACAGTTGCTTGATGCTCACAGGGAATGAATCAAGCATTGCCAGATGTGTGCCATATCCTCTTTTAACAGCCTCACTGCAGAGTATCTTTACTATAATGACCATTAGAATAATCCATATTCTATTAATGAAGAAAAGTCTTACACTATTAATTAATAGCCTTTAAAAAATGTGAGAGAGCAGAAGGAAACTCTGAGAGAAAGTATAATGCTTTATTCTTTGTACTAGATGAATTGACTGCTACAGCATTTAAATCTATGGGGTAACCACATAGTAGGGTTTTCGGACCACAGATACATCAATATAAATCCTTATTTACATTCATTTAAGAATTCATAGCACCATTTGTTATGAGGAATATAGCTTTTTTAGGCTGCCCATCTGTGTGCAAGTACACTCTTACACACAATAGCATTTGTATGATTTAAAATTTAGATAGCAGTGAGTCTGGATTCTGAACAGATTTATGTAAACTTTAATAAAAATGCAAAAAAAAAGGATTCTTTTTTTAAATTATATTTTAAGTTCTGGGATACATGTGCAGAACGTGCAGGTTTGTTACATAGGTATACATGTGCCACGGTGTTTGGCTGCACCCATCAACCCAACATCTACATTAGGTATTTCTCCTAATGCTATCCCTCCACTAGCCCTCCAGCCCCCGACAGACCTGGGTGTGTGATGTTTCCCTCCCTGTGTCCATATGTTCTCATTGTTCAACTCCCACTTATCAGTGAGAACATGTGATGTTTGGTTTTCTGATCCTGTGTTAGTTTGCTGAGAATAATGGTTTCCAGGTTCATCTATGTCCCTGCAAAGGACATGAACTCATTCTTTTTTAATGGCTTCATAGTATTCCATGGTGTACATGTGCCACATTTTCTTTATCCAGTCTAACATTAATGGGCATTTGGGTTGGTTCCAAGTCTTTGTTATTATGAATGGTGCTTCAATAAACATACGTGTGCATGTGTCTTTACAGTAGAATGATTTGTAATCCTTTGGGTATATACCCAATAATTGGATTGCTGGGTCAAATGGTATTTCTAGTTCTAGATCCTTGAAGAATTGCCACACTGTCTTCCACAATGGTTGAACTAATTTATACTCTGACCAACAGTGTAAAGGTGTTCCTATTTCTCCATATCCTCTCCAGTGTCTGTTGTTTCCTGACTTTTTAATGATCGCCGTTCTAACCGGTGTTAGATGGTATCTCAATGTGGTTTTGATTTGCATTTCTCTAATGACTAGTGATGATGAGGTTATTTTTCATATGTTTGTTGGCCACATAAATCTCTTCTTTTAAAAAGTGTCTGTTCATATCCTTTGCCCAGTTTTTGATGGAGTTGTTTTTTTCTTGTAAATTTGCTTAAGCTCCTTGTAGATTCTGGATATTAGCCCTTTGCCACATGGATAGATTGCAAGTATTTTTTCCCATTCTGTAAGTTGCCTGTTCACTATGATGATGGTTTCTTTTGCTGTGCAGAAGCTCTTTAGTTTAATTAGATCCCATTTGTCAATTTTGGCTTTTGTTGTAACTGCTTTTGGTGTTTTAGTCATGAAGTCTTTGCACATAACTATGTCCTGAATGGTATTGCCTAGGTTTCCTTCTAGGGTTTTTATGGTCTTAGATCTTATGTTTACGTCTTTAATCGATCATGAGTTGATTTTTGTATAAGGTGTAAGTAAGGGGTCTAGTTACAGTTTTCTGCATATGGCTAGCCAGTTTTCCCAACACCATTTATTAAATCGAGAATCCTTTCCCCATTTTTTGTTTTTGTCAGGTTTTTCAAAGATCAGATGGTTGTAGATGTGTGTTGTTATTTCTGAGAACTCTGTTTTATTCCATTGGTCTATATATCTGTTTTGGTACCAGTATCTTGCTGTTTTGGTTACTGTAGCCTTATAGCATAGTTTGAAGTCAGGTAGCATGATGCCTCCAGCTTTGTTCTTTTTGCTTAGGATTGTCTTTTCTGTTTCCATATGAAGTTTAAAGTAGTTTTTTTCAATTTCTGTGAAGAAAGTCAATGGTAGCTTGATGGGAATAGCATTGAATCTATAAATTACTTTGGGCAGTATGGCCATTTTCATGATATCGATTCTTCCTATCCATAAGCATGAATAGGAAGAAATAAGTTTTCCGTTTGTTTGGATCCTCTCTTATTTCCTTGAGCAGTGATTTGTAGTTCTCCCTCAAGAGGTCCTTCACATTCCTTGTAAGTTGTATTTCTAGCCATTTTATTCTTTGTAGCAATTGTGAATTGGAGTTTGCTCATGATTTAGTTTTCTGTTTGTGTATTATTGGTGTATAGGAATGCTTGTGATTTTTGCATATTGATTTTGTATCTGAGACTTTGCTGCAGTTGCTTATCAGTTTAAAGAGTTTTTGAGCTGAGACGATGGGGTTCTCTAAATATAAAATCATGTCGTCTGCAAACAGAGATAATTTGACTTCCTCTTGTCCTATTTGATATGCTTTATTTCTTTCTCTTGCCTGATTGCCCTGGCCAGAACTGCCACTACTATGTTAAATAGGAATGGTTAAAGAGAACCTCCTTGTCTTGCACTGATTTTCCAAGGGAATGCTTCCAGCTTTTGTCCATTCAGTATGATATTGGCTGTAGGTTTGTCATAAATAGCTCTTATTATTTTGACCTAATACCATAATACTTACTTTATTGAGTGTTTTTAGCATGAAGGGATGTTGAATTTTATGGAAGGCCTTTTCTGCATCTATTGAGGTAATCTTGTGTTTTTCATCATTGGTTCCATTTATGTGATGGATTACATTTGTTAATTTGTGTATGTTGAACCAGCCTTGCATCCCAGAGATGAAGCCAACTTGATCGTGGTGGATAAGCTTTTTGATGTACTGCTGGATTCAGATTGCCAGTATTTTATTGAGGATTTTCTCATCGATGTTCATCAGGGCTATTGGCCTGAAATTTTCTTTTTTTGTTGTGTCTCTGCCAGGTTTTGGTATTAGGATGATACTAGCCTCTTAAAATGAGTTGGGGAGGAGTCCCTTTTTTTCTATTGTTTGGAATCATTTCAGAAGGAATAGAACCAACTCCTCTTTGTACCTCCAGTGGAATTCGGCTTTGAATCTGCCTGGTCCTGGGCTTTACTTCAGTTGGTAAGCTATTAATTTCTGCCACAATTTCAGAACTGGCTGTTGGTCTATTTGGGGATTTGATCTCTTCCTGGTTTAGTCTTATGAGGGTGTATGTGTCCAGGAATTTATCCATTTCTTCTAGATTTTCTAGTTTATTTGCTTAGAGGTGTTTATAGCATTCTCTGATGGTAGTCTGTATTTCTCTGGGATCAGTGTTGATATCCCCTTTATCATTTTTTATTGTGTCTATTAGATTCTTCTGTCTTTTCTTCTTTATTAGTCTGGCTCTTGGTCTATTTATTTTGTTAATCTTTTCAACAAACCACCTCCTGAATTCATTGATTTTTTTAAGTGTTTTTCATGTCTCTATCTCCTTCAGTTCTGCTCTGATCTTAGTTATTTCTGGCCTTCTGCTAGCTTTTGAATTTATGTGCTCTTGGCTTCTCTAGTTCTTCCGACTGTGATGTTAGGGTGTTGATTTTAGATCTTTCCTGCTTTCTGATGTGGGCATTTGGTGCTATGAATTTCCCACTAAACGCTGCTTTAGCTGTGTCCCATAGATTCTGGTATGTTGTGTCTTTGTTCTCATTGGTTTCAAATAACTTACTTATTGCTGCTTTATGAATCTGGTTGCTCCTGTATTGAGTGCATATATATTTAGGATGGTTAGCTCTTCTTGTTGCATTGATCCTTTTACCATTATGTAATGTCCTTTTTTGTCTTTTTTTTTTTATCTTTCTTGGTTTAAAGTCATTTTATCGGAGACTAAGATTGCAACCCTTGCTTTTGTTTTTGTTTTTTGCTTTTGATTTGCTTGGTAAATCTTCCTCCATCCGTTTATTTTGAGTCTATATGTGTCTTTGCACATGAGATGGATCTCCTGAATATAGCACACTGATGGGTCTTGACTCTTTATCCAATTTGCCAATCTGAGGCTTTTAACTGGGGGCACTTAGTCCATTTACACTTAAGGTTAATATTGTTATGTGTGAATTTGATCCTTTCATTATGATTCTAGCTAGTTATTTTGTCTATTAGTTGATGCAGTTTCTTCATAGTGTTGATGGTCTTTACATTTTGGTTTGTTTTTGCAGTAGCTGGTACTGGTTTTTCTTTTGCATATTTACTGCTTCCTTCAGGAGCTCTTGTAAGGCAGGCCTGGTGGTGACAAAATCCCTCAACATTTGCTTGTCTGTAAAGGATTTTATTTCTCCTTCACTTATGAAGCTTAGTTTGGCTGGATATGAAATTCTGGGTGGAAGATTGTCTTCTTAAGAACGTTGAATATTGGTCCCCAGTCTCTTCTGGCTTGTATGGTTTCTGCAGAGAGATCTGCTGTTAGTCTGATGGGCTTCCCTTTGTCAGTAACCCAACCTTTCTCTCTGGCTTCCCTTAACACTTTTTTCTTCATTTCAATCTTGGTGAAACTGACCATTGTGTGCCTTGGAATATCTCTTCTCATGGAATATCTTTGTGATGTTCTCTGTATTTCCTGAATTTGAATGTTGGCCTGTCTTGCTAGGTTAGGGAAGTTCTCCTGGATAATATCCTGAATAGTGTTTTCCAACTTGATTCCATTCTCTCCATCACTTTCAGGTACACCAATCAAACGTAGGTTTGGTCTTTTCACATAGTCCCATATTTCTTGGAGGCTTTGTTTGTACCTTTCATTCTTTTTTCTCTAATCTTGTCTTCACACTTTATTTCATTAAGTTGATCCTCAACCTCTGATATCCTTTCTTCTGCTTGATCAATTCGGCTACTGATACATGTGTATGCTTCATAAAATTCTCATGTTGTGTTTTTCAGCTCCATTGGATAATTTATGTTCTTTTCTAAACTGGTTATTCTAGTTAGCAATTCCTCTAACCTTTTTTTCAAGGTTCTTAGCTTCCTTTCATTGGATTACAACATGCTCCTTTAGCTCAGAGAAGTTTGTTATTATCCACCTTCTGAAGCCTACTTCTGTCAATTAATCAAACTCATTCTCTGTCCACTTTTGCTCACTTGCTGGTGAGAAGTTGTGATCCTTTGGAGGAGAAGAGTCATTCTGGTTTTTGGAATTTTCACCCTTTTTGACCTGGGTTTTCCTCGTATTCGTGGATTTATCTACCTTTGGTCTTTGCTGTTGGTGACCTTCAGACGGAGTTTTTGCATGGTCATCCTTTTTGTTGATGTTGATGCTATTGCTTTCTCCTTTTTAGTTTTCCTTTTAACAGTCAGTCTCCTCCTCTGCAAGTCTGCTGAAGTTTGCTGGAGGTATACTCCAGACCCTGTTTGCCTGGGTATCAGCAGTGGAGGATGCTGAACAGCAAAGATTGCTGCCTGCTCCTTCCTCTCGAAGCTTTGTCCCAGAGGGGCACCTACCAGATGCCAGCTGGAGCTCTCCTGTATGAGGTGTCTGTCGACCCCTGCTGGGAGGTGTCTCCCAGGCAGGAGGCATGGGGATCAGAGACCCACTTGAGGAGGCAGTCTGTCCCTTAGCAGAGCTCGAGCACTATGCTGGGAGATCTGCTATTCTGTTCAGAGCCAGCAGGCAGGAGCATTTAAATTTGCTAAAGCTGCACCCACAGCTGCCCCTTCCCTCAGGTGCTCTGTCTGAGGGAGATAGGAGTTTTATCTATAATCCCCTCACTGGGGCTACTGCTTTTCTTTCAGAGATGGCCTTCCCAGAGAGGAAGACTCTAGAGAGGCAGTCTGGCTACAGAGGCTTTGTGGTGCTGCAGTGGGCTCCACCCAATCCAAACTTCCTGGTGGCTTTGTTTGCACGCTGAGGGGAAAACAGCCCACTCAAGCCTCAGTAATGGCAGATGTCCCCAACCCCCACCAAACTCGAACATCCCATATCGACTTCAGACTGCTGTGCTGGCAGCGAGAATTTCAAGCCAGTGGATCTTAGCTTGCTGGGCTCCATCGGGGTGGGATCCACTGAGCAAGACCTCTTGGCTCCCTGACTTCAGTCCCCTTTCCAGGGAGTGAAGGGTTCTGTCTTACTGGCATTCCAGGTGCCACTGGGGTCCAAAAAGAATCCTGCAGCTAACTTAGTGTCTGCCCAAAGAGCCACCCAGTTTTGTGCTTGAAACCCAGGGCCCGTGTGGTGTAGGCACCCGAGGGAATCTTCTGGTCTATAGGTTGCAAAGACCACGGGAAAAGCGTATTATCTGGGCCAGATAGCCATGTCCGTCATGGCTTCCCTTGACTAGGAGAGGGAGTTCCCTGACCCCTTGTGCTTCCCGGGTGAGGCATGCCCCACCGTGCTTCTGCTTGCCCTCCATGGGCTGAACCCACTGCTAACTAGTCCCAGTGAGATGAACCAGCTACTTTAGTTGGAAATGCAGAAATCTCTCACCTTCTGCATTGGTCTTGCTGAGAGCTGCAGACTGGAGCTGTTCCTATTTGGCCATCTTGCCCAGGAATCCAAAAAAGGAATCTATATCACTTTGGCTACCACATTTGATTTCTTTTATGAGATTTTGGATACTAGTTTGATTTGCTATTTTTTTTTTTTTTTATCTCATACAAACAGGATTGGAGATGAAAGGATAGTGATTGCTGACATTTCTGCTGCTCAGCTTGTTACAGTGATTTGATCTGTAAACAGAGCCCCGTTTTGTTTAGCTGCTTGTGTGATAACTATTACAAGCCTTTTACAAAATGTTAAAAGAAATATTTTCATTCAAATTTTATATTTTAGGGAAGAGTAAATTGTTTAGGAATTTACATTTTGGAGAAAAAAAATTGCTTCTTTTTTTTCTAAGACCTAGGATTGCTTTTTGTAGCAACGCACAGTTGGCTACATGAGCATAAACAAATGTGAAACCACATGCTGAGAGAGCCTACATTAAGAAAGCAAAATAAATTAAATACATAGACAGGAATATCATTCTATGTCATTCTCTGAATGAAAGGATAATAGGTTTCCTTGTGCTAGAATTGCCCTGTTTTTTTTAAAAGAAAAGAAAAAGAAAAAGAAGGCCTAGACTGCTTCTTTTGGTTCTTAATAACTTCTCTTGCTCTGAGCCCTTATTTATAAGCCTGAGAAAGTTATGTGTTTTTCTGCCTTACACTGCCTCATTCTTATTTACTCTAGGCCAAGATGTTTTTAGAAAATGTTTAAAATCAATGATTTGATATGGTCCCTTACTAACAATATAACATCCTCCTTTTTGGGAACCACCAAAAAAACAAAACAAAACAAAACAAAACTCTTCCTGCTTTCTATGTCCTGATGGGAGATCTTTTCTGGGTTTATTTTGAGGACAGATTCATTCCTTGATTAAGAATGAAAACCTGGAGGGAACAAAGTCAATAAAGTGTGGCTACAGTATCTTTTAAATAAAGATAACTTTCCCTGATTCTGCTGGCAGGAAGTAATCTGACTCCTTCTTCGAGATAAAGCCTGTTTACCATTTTCTCTCTCTTGTTTTCTTAACACTTCTCTTAAGAAAAAGTTTTATTTTGTTTTCTATTGACATATAATAATTGTATACATTTAGAGGATACAATATGATGTTTTAATATGTATGTTGTGGAATGATCAAATCAGGATAATTAACATATTCATTGCCACAAATATTGATCATTTCTTTGTGGTGAGAGCATTCAAAATTCTTTTAGCTATTTTGAAATGTACAATACATTACTATTAACTGCAGTCACCATGCTGTCCAATAGGTCACCATAACTTATTCCTCCTGCCTAGCTGAAACTTTGTACCCTTTGATTATTAACATCTATTTTCTTACTCAACATCCACTCCTCTGACCGTAGCATGAAAACAGTTATGCGGTGATATCTGATTTGCTTTAACGCGACCCCCAGAGCAAATGCCAGAGAAAAGGCAAGTAGGCAAGGCAAAAAAAAACTTTATTTACAAGCCAATGTGAGGGAGGGAGAGGTTCACCGGTCTCTGGCGGTGGAGGCCGACGAAGTCGCTCCGGCGTTCTCGGGCGAGGTTCCTAGGTCCGCACAGGAGCAGGGGCCAAGGAAGTTCGCACCGGTGTTCTCGAGCGAGGTTCCTGGGTCCCGCGCAGGAGGAGGGGCCGAGGAAGTTCGCTCCACGTTCTCGGACGAGCTTCCTGGGTCCCGCGCACAAGGAGGGGCTGAGGAAGTTCACTCCGCGCACCCGCCGGGAGCGGCTTTTATGTCCTGGGCCCGGGAGTGGGAGGGCAGTGGGCGGGACATAGGCGGGTCGGGGGTGGGTCGGTAGGCGTGGCTAGGTGGGTTCCGGTTCTTCTCTGTCGGAGGTCGGGTTGCGCCTGCGCAGTCGACCCGTGTCTTTCCCGGGGGCGGGAAAGTTGACGGTGAAGAACCCGGAACTGCGCCATCTTGCCTCCGTTTGTCCAAACAGTCCAACCTTTTATTGATAATAGTGATAAGGGGCGCCGTGGTCTGTCTGGCTACTTCCTGCTGTTAAGGGACGTCGTTGAGGTTGGAATCTATGTTTGGTATTTGGACGTACGGATGAAGAAGCATCTGA